>NC_051239.1:19468224-19683224 GCF_015220715.1 Pygocentrus nattereri
TTCAACACTGTAGACTGAGGCTTTTACAGGATGTCGTTGTGTTTAGAAGCAGGTGATGTTACTAAAGGTAGACTTGTATTACTTTAAGAACACGTTTCATCTCCGTGTGATTCTGAAAACTGAAATCATTTTCTTATTATAGTGTTTTACAACTTTGGACAAGCAAAACAGAAATTCTAAAGTGTGTCCTGCTGCATGTAGTCATTGGGCCTCATTCACCAACCATTCTTATTCTGTTTTTAAGATTCGGATATTCTCCACTGTTTTCTTATTTGTTTTCTTATTTAGGTAAGAACAGAATCTACACACTCAAGATCACACAGGTGCGTTCAGTTCTGCGGTTTGTCGTGAATCCGACATTGTCTTTCCTTTTTCTCTCCTTTCTCATGAGCACATTTAAGAACCAGATGTTGGCGAATGAACCCTACTGTTTTTATGTTATGTCTTGTGGTTATAACACGCTTGTAAAAGAACATTAAACATTTTGTCATTATGTTTGATTATAAATCCTATCTTGGGCCATTTACACACAGTTATGTGCAAAAAAAAAACATATTTGTTGGATTTCTAAATGAAAATAAGATAACACATCGTCTACAGGGAACATAGATATGACATTTTCTGCAAGTGTTAGTGCTTCTTTTCTATTTATTTGCTGAGTTGAACGTATTGGGTAACAATAATAAAATATAAAATGTCTTAACTGCTGCACATTTCATGTTTTATTGCTATTTTATTTTTTCCACAGTATATTACATTCGGCAAACGAACAGCAATTCTGTTTTAAAATGTGCATAAGTGTGTTCTCTGTAGAGGATGGTGTACCGGGGTGCCAAGACTTTTGCTTAAGTAAGTAAGTAAGTAAGTAAGTAAGTGATACTGTTTTGATCCCACAACCGGGGAAATTCCACCTCCGCATTTAACCAATCCGTGAAGTGAACCACATACACACTAGTGAATACACACACACTAGGGGGCAGTGAGCACACTTGCAGCCCTATCCACGGCGCCTGGGGAGCAGTTGGGGGTTAGGTGTCTTGCTCAAGGACACCTCAGTCATGGACTGTCAGCCCTGGGGATCGAACCGCCAACCTTCCGGTCACAGGGCCAGTTCCCTAACCTCCAGCCCACGACTGCCCCAACAACTGTGCAATTTACAACTGTAAATTTCCACAATAAAGAAGCTACAAGCTAAATTAGGATAGCTGTTGAAACGAAACCTTGTCTGGCCATAGGATTTTACCTAAAAAGTGCCAGCTGCCCTTTACAATGTGTTAAAAGCTCATGATGAGTGAAGCAGTAGAAATGCTTTGTCCATTAACTTCAGTCCAAAGTTAAGAACGCTTCTTCCTTCTCATATAAAGTTGCCATTTTGGAGAGACATTTCTGGGAGGCCAATATAATTTGATATTTTCTCTGCTCTTTTTTCTGCTCTGACACAAATTAAACCTGACACTGATGCATTTGAGCAGGAGGATCACCACATTGTGTAGCAATGGGTCCCCAGTGTTCCCCACCCCTGCAATAAAAGTCTCTACCTTTTCTGAGTTGAGTTTCATGCTTCATTTAGAAAAAGTGACGTGTTCGGGTGAACAATAGTCAGAGCAGCCTCCTCCCTTATGACCAGACTAGCAAAAAATCATTTTTAAGCAACCGAATTTCAGATGCCTTCTGTTCTCTTCAAATTTACAAACATCTTTTATCCCCTCTGTCAATTTTATCCCAGTAATTTAAACCTAAATCAAAGCTCTTGTCGGAATTCTCGCTTCCCCCATGTGGTGTGAACCATCTGTGGTTCTCGCACTAGTACAGTTGTGTTAGGTTAGGGCCCTAAAACTGAGGGAGGTTTTCCGAAGATTATAAAACTGCATGTCATAGTGACCACAATGTGAGCTAAAACATATGATGTAAATCTGTTTACCCTGTTGTCCACATGAAATTAGGAAAAGTCATTAAATATGAAGCAAAAGAAATACATCAATCATTTCTTTAGAGGCATTAAACATTGAATGGGGTCAGATTGAGCCCAAAGACAGCAGAAGGGTTTAAAGCTGCCTTTAGAACCTTTAGAAAATAATGGAAAGTTTTACACATTCCAGCTGCTATTGAGATCATTTTGAGTCAAATGTTCTGTTTTTTACTCACCCACTTACACCGGAGCGATTTCTAATCACAAATCAATTTGTTTTGCATTTGTTGTTCTCAAAAATGGTCCTGCATTTGCTCACAAGTGCCATAAGTTCTTAGCACATGCAGAACTTTTCATTTTACAGGTTCACTAAGTTACGTGCGTTACTGCTTCTTTAAGGCGTCTTACAACTGTTGAGGAATGAAATGACCATATGGCACTGACAAAGCACCGAAAGGGAACAACAGAATAATCCAAAACAGATCAGTTTACTTTTACTTCCACTTCAGAGTCCTGCCGTTTCAGCTTCATACTGCTGCATCTTCAGTTTTATATCATGCAGTATCTCGTTTCAAATTCTAGGAATAAGACCTTCACAGACACTAACAGTTTGAAACTCTAATTAAACAAAAAATAGATTGTTGTTTTGTTTCATTATAGCTAGTATAACAAAACAAAGCAGCTCTCACCTGCCCTGGAATTGTTTTCAAGGTTTCTTTACTGTATTATGATTGTTTTATTATTGATTGTCCATAACATAATTTAGTGGCTATAGCGTTAGAGGTATGCAGGTTGGTTGCAAGTGTGAAGTGGCTTTATTTGGGGTAGACCAGCACTCAAAGTCACAAAAGGCTGAGGTCAAAACACAGGACAGCAGGCAAAACAAGAGGCTGATCCGTTCAGAAAAACAAACAAAGTGACCCTCAAAATATGTAACCTTACTCAGTGCTCAGTGGTCAGGAAAAACTCACAGACTCCCCAAACAGCAGGTAAAACAAAGGTGTCACTGCTGTCAGAAGAAAATCTCCATTTTTGTAATTTTTTACATTTTTGACAGATTTTGAAAATGCTTGTTGTCCTTTACGTTGTATGTAAATTTCATGATGAATGGACCAAAAGAAATGGCCAAAAATGACTGGTTCCATAGATTTACATTAAAAATAACGATTTTTTCCTTTATTCTGTAAATTAGTCTTAATTTTGAGAATTAAGGTATTATTCCGACAACAGCTCAATATGGAAGTGTTAATGTGTCCTGAGTGGGCGGAGCCAGTCAGAGTCCAAGTGGAGTCTCATCAGAGAGGGGAGACATCATGACATAGTCCTCCCAGAGCCCTTACTAGAGTTTTCATCATAATATGGGTGCATTTTTGCTTAAATATTCATCATGCAGATCAGACTAGAAAAGAACTAAACTGCCAGTGTAATTGCCAACAAAATTGAATTTCTATTCTGAATAAGACATCAATAACAAGAAGTGTAATTGTAGGCATACTTTACTAAGTTTTACATTTGAATTGCTGCATGTTGGTTTTGGCTTCCCCTCTACATGTCAGACCAAATTTGTACCCCGGTGTGTAAATACAACTAAATAATCCAAAACAGATCCTTGGCCTCTATGACAACTTTACTTTAAAATCTTTTTTTTATATACTTGAGTAGTTTATTGCGTACTTCCATCTAGCATCTAGTCAGAGATTTCAGAGCGAAATGCCAACATGACTTACTGAACAACTTAAAAGTCATGCAGTCTGCCTATTAATAAGAAGTGAAAGCTGGTAGCCACCAAACAGCATGACGCACTTGATGATCTTTCACTTCTTATTAGCTGTGTTAGAGCTCTGTATGAGCAGTCAGCTCTCTGTGACAGATGGAGATGCTACGCCTGCATTAAAACAAGACAACTACATCCAGCAAAGCAGTTTATTCCAAACAAAATCAATCCAAGCCAAACTCTACTGCTTTTCCTTTTTATTTGATGACACTGCCTTTAGTCAGCTCGTCTGGTTTTGTTGTTGAGGTTGTGCCAATGTACTGATGCTCCAGGCAACTGAGCTCTTCCTCCGTGATTTCACATCCGGTCAGGGGAGCCAGCGACATTTAAGCTGCCAGCTGAAGGAGTGTGTGTGTGTGTGTGTGTGTGTGTGTGTGTGTCCATGCACGCGTGGGCTAAACTCCTGAATCAGAGTTCATTTATGGTTCTTCAAGATTGATCACCACTTTTAAAATACGAGGCATCCTGGATGTTAATTTTATTATTACTTCATTCACAATGTTTTACAGCTTTTTCAGTTAGTAAGGAATCATCTGCAGCTCTGTTCATCATTCCGGACATATTGAAAATATCACTTTTTACAACTCCCTAAAAATTTATTTGGGGAAATTTGTGGAAACTGCACACTGTTGGAAAAAAAGGTACTGCAGGTTCATTTTTGCTCACCAAGATACAAACTGTGGTCTTAAGGTTTGATTACGTGCCTTAAATTAGTGTCAACTTTTACTTTCCCAGGGAAAAGCGCACTAATGAGCTAATGTCTAAAACACAAAAGTAAAATTAAAAACTTAAAAAAAAAAAAAAAAAAAATATATATATATATATATATATATATATATATATATATATATATATATATATATATATATATATATAATTCTTATAAGGCAATGACACAAATCAAATTTAAAAGATAAATAACAAAAGAAATGTAGAATTTTAATTAAATGCTACGTTGAAGAGAAGTTTGCACAGTGCTTGAGCGTCTAATAAAAAGTGGAATTGAGTTCCTCAGTTTAGAAGCATAATAACCAAATGAGGTCTCATCATGTTTTCTGTATTTTAAGGAAAGTATTTGCAGAAAGCCAGTATCAGCAGATCTAATATCACGTGTTGGAGCATAACATTCTTTGTGGTAAGCGGGTCCTTTAAGGTGATTTAGAGCTTTAAACACTATCAGTAGATCTTTAAAATCTATCCTCAGAGATACATGCAGCCAGTGCAGTTCGGGAGTGATATGAGCTGTTTTTATTTTGTTAGGATCTGTGCTGCTGCATTTTGTAGAGGATGGATCGATTCCTTAGGTAAAAAGAGCATTATAGTCATCAATTCTGCTTGTAACAAATGTAGGAAAAATAAATATAACAAGTAAGACAAAATGTGGGATAAAACAGAGCTCAGCGTCTGAGATTACACTTAGGTACAATTGTATTTCCTAACTAATTAACTTTGCTTAAGACATACCTTTGAGGCTCCCACCCCAGTGATGAAAGGGATACCAGTGACATTTTAGTACCTTTTTTTTAGTGACTAGCTATTTTTTTACATGTATGAAGAATTTGTGCTGGGTATTGAAAGTCAATACTTGTATGATACTGGCTGAGTAAGCTCACCTGATAGAAAATTGGTTTTGCATGCATCGTTTTTCCTCTAGTAACTGCTTAAGCTAGTGCAAAACTCCGACACTCGACTCCGCTCAATTTTAACCAATACAGGATGCAGTGAAAATGAAAGCATCTTAAATATACCCACTTGATTAGAACTCACAGATCATTGTGATAATCACCAAGAGGTTAAAAAATACACTGGCTGTGTAATCCTTATCTTATACAATGGATGCTACTGTTAAGATGAGTGCATTTAACTGAGTATTAAAAAATAATAATGTGTGGCACTACTTGAGTTGGTGAGCTTATCAAAACATTCAAATTTCAATATCTAAAAAGTCAGACAATAATGTAGAGAATCTTTCTGAACCTTGGAAAGCATCAGCCAGCATTGGTCCAGTCTTCCTTGTTCTTTACAATGACTGTTTATATACTATTTTGAGGGTCAAAGGCCCACCTGTGTCTTTGACATTGAGTGACAGGAAGCTGAGAATTAAAGGAGCTATATCTTAAAAGGTCTGAAAACTAGTATGTTTTCATGAGTCTAAAAGAATGTGCTGCAGGCATCTGCCAGAATCCAAAAACATACAGATCTGGCCACATTCACACTTCCACCTGAAAGAACAGAGACTAATCATCACTATGAGTTAAACAACACATCACGTAACACTGTGACTCTGCCACATAACAGAACCTGTTGAGCACCTACGCTGAAAAACTCACTGCGCATGTTAATGAAAGAATTAAGCTAACACAACTTAAACGGCACATAAAGCTGAAGTAACTTAATCTGAAAAAATCTAATTAACTCAAAAATGAATTGTTGAGATAGTAACAGTCATTTTGAGTAAGATTGTTCTCTCAGCATATTTTGAGTTAGGGTAACTTTATTGAAATGTATTATTTTACTTTTTTAATTTAAGTTGAATTTACATGCAAATACAAACAGGCCAGTGGGTTGTTTTTAAAGACTGTTGAACATTTAGTGTGGCTTAATGTGACAGACACCATATATGTTTACAGTTAAATGACTTGGACTTTCGTGCTTTTTCATAACTTTATTTTGATGATTTCAGACTGAAAGTTCCCATCAAATGAGATCTTTGAGTTGAATAAACCTTTTGCAATTTAGTTTAGACTTTTCACCTTTGCTTGATAAATGTTTGGTCAGTGCCACCTTCTTGGGTAAAGCTCACTTTAGTACCGTATATGTACATATTGGGCGTGTCTCTTTACCATCTGTGTTGTCATTCTCCCTACCTTCCCTTGCGACGACTAGATTATACATTTTTGTGATTCATGCCGATCAGTGCTGATTGAAAACCAGTGTATAAAGAGATGGGTTAATGAGTTCCTGTCTGCTGAGTGTGGCTCTGCTGTGGCTAAATACCATGAAGACTACATCACTCCTATGGACTGTACTATCAGCATTTAGTGAGGTGGTCTGTAATGACATCAAGGTGGACAAGATATTGTTACAGATGTTCACTACTTAGTGATATTGAGTTAGAACAGCTTAAACTTGAGTTATTGAACTTAAAACGCTTGAGGTAATCAGTTTCTTTAAATCATTTGAGTTGACTTAACTCATCAGGCTTTACAGTGGAGGCGCTCACTCACACACGAGAGGTTCTTACACTGTTGTGCAGCCTTCATGTAGCTCAGGTACTCTATTGCTCCAAGTAAACAGACTCATTTACTGTTAAAGGGTGGATGCATGTCACGTCTTTCCGATTATATTATGTTTATTCATTACTTTTTTGATCAGATCCTGTTTAAACAGGAACAGGGACTTTTAACTTGGATATAGTTGCAAATAAGGAAGAGAGGGGGCTGGCATCTATCTTGAAGGAAACAGAAGAGGAAACGTTTGATAGGAGCTTTAACGCCAGCCTGAAAGGAATGTAATACCCCGTTTGCCCCCCCGTCTTCATTTCTCATCGTTATTCTTGGATTAATTTTGATTTCTGGGGTCAAGCCAAGAAGCTGGGTGAGATCAACCTTTTTTGTGCTGTATTGCGCCGCTGCCTTCTTTGGAACAGTTTGGTGTTTTTTGGCTTTTTGCTTGTGTGTTTTTTCTTTTCTTTTTATTTTGCTATAGCAGTCTTACTGCTGGACTTGTGAAAAACCCTCTGCAAAAGTTATGGACATGTTAGGGGATGGTTTTCCACTTATCTAAACCCAATATAAGTGTTTGGTTTGGATGTTTGGTTGGCTTGTCTGACTGTTTTGTTTTCTGTGAATTTAAATGTGAGCTCAACTCAGTGAAAGTCCAAACTGAGGCATTCTATTCTGATTACATTCTTGCTATTTTTTATTCCTAAACAAGTCAATTGCATCAGCTTACAGTGTCTGAACTGACTGTTGACACTATTTACAACACATCATATACAGTGCAATGTACATCACTGCAAACAAGGAATAGGATAAAGAAAAACCAAGAAGTAACACAAATCCAACAGAAAAATCCACAGTAGTCAAAAGTCTCACATACTAAGAAATTTAATTTGGTATTTAAAAAAGTATCTAAAAGAATGGCCGTCTAATTTACATTCTGTATGCATATTATCAATGGATAATGTAAGTAGAGTCAAGATAAACCAAGCTCCAATCTTGACATTAACACATGTTAATGAAAGTCAACAGCCCCAAAGTCTATCAATATTGATGTCAATATAAACAAAAAATCTGAACGTTACCCAGCCCCAGGGACTGATCCAAGGATGGGGCCACAAGGATAATGTCCCCAGTAAAAACCTCAAGTGGAACCTTAAGTGCCCATCTCCTGTCATTTGTCACCTCCAAGCAGATCATTGATTGATACGAAACTTGTCTGTAAAATTTGCCATTTTGAATGCTGATTAATCCACTCATGTGAACTGTGAAGGTTTTTAATTTTAGCCCCTGCTGTCAATAAACAGAATTATGAAGAAAACCCCTCCCTAGCAGCAGATCGCAGTCATATATTATAGATAAAACATGTGAAAAAACATTGAGGGCTGTATATAAAGGGCATAAATATATACACACACATACATATATGGTTTTGTCATTTTAATAGCTTTCAAACAAAAATGTATACATCTCTTACTATGTACAACCAAGCCAAGCAGCTACCACTTCATTTTTGCCTGAAATTGATGTAGAAAACATTGAGTTATGTGGATTGTTGTAACCACTGAGTGCTGAGCAACTGTCTGCAAATGACATTGCAGATGGCAATCATTGGGGTCCAAGCACTATGTGCCTTATGGAGTCCGTATGTCCTAAAAGAATGAATAATGGCAGTTTTTAGAGTGGCCTTTCTTAATAATATCGGTTGAGGATTCATTTCTATGTTTTTCATTTTCAGCACCTGGAATACTTTATAGTTTTTAGAGTGGCCTTTCTTAATAATATCGGTTGAGGATTCATTTCTATGTTTTTCATTTTCAGCACCTGGAATACTTTATTTACATGTGAAAATCACTGAAATTGTCTACTTGAGAATCAAACCTGTGAAACTCTCACCTTCGTGAACGTCTCACCTTTTTCACTGCTCATGATTTGACATATCTGAAAGTCACAGTTGTACTCAGGGATCAGCCTTGTGATTAGATATTCTAATATGTCTGCCACTGAATGTGCAACACAATGAGCAATGTAGGGAATGAGCTATATCAGTAGTAATAAAATAGAATTTCTCTATAACAAATGTATTTAGAGATATTATGAGATTATGATGGAGCTCTTTGAGTTTGAAGCCATTCATTTGCCTCTGAATAGAAATTGTGGTTCCATTGTGGCCTCAACTAAAATAAAACCAAAAAAAAAAAAAAAGAATCAACACTGTGCAGCTCTATATGCAATCAAGTGTGATTGAAAACTTTTATACAGCAGTGTATATGTGCTCCTTGCTCAAGTATTCTGCTTCTCCTCTGTCCCTTCTGGCAGCAGAGAAGACACACAAGGAGACAGAAGGCAGGAACTGGCAGAGAAGCAGGCAAAAAAAAACAAACCTCATTACCGTTCATCACAGGGTGACACTAATGACTAACAGCAAAACCTTAACAAATCACCGCAGCATGATTTGTGCCAGACACCAGGCCATTTACAAACATACCCTTACCACATCTTCAGCTCTAGCCATCCTTCCTCAGTCTCCAGCATCACCACACGAGGGGCCAGAAATTAGCTTATCAATGCATACTTTGTCAAAGCGGAGACATTTCGAACCTCCACATTTCTTCCCGTCACCTCTGCTCATAACAAAGTTATGTTAAGTGCAGTGTAAAAAAGAGAGGAGCTGATTCGACTCCCTAGGAATGATAAGTTATGATTTAGAAAGTAAGAGGCTATATGGCTCTCTGCAGCTATTTTACCATAGGCTCTCTGCATGAGCTCAAAGCTACAGCATAAACATCCCTCTATCTCTGCTTTTAAATCTGCCATGAACACCCCCCACCCTTCCTCCCCTCTTCCACTCTCTCTCACTCTCTCGGTAAGAACACATAGACGTTCGGGTTGCAGCAGACCCCTGAAAGGAGTGAAAATTTGTAGAGAGATGATAGTGTGGATGTTGAAAGAGTATACCAGTCTCAAAGCGTGGACGGATATTGCAGGTCATTATTTCCAGGCCAGCATCTAATCAAAGGACTGTGGTGCTGGGGGTCTTCTGAGGTCTCCTAAGCTCAGGATCACAGATCACGGTCCTGGTTAAAGCTGGCTGAGAGTGACTTTGCAGGAGCTGCACCAACAGTGTGAGAAATAGACTATTTATACTCAATTAAGTGTTTCGGCCAAAATGAATTTCTTGCTGAACACTGAGCCAGAACTTTTTATTTATTTTTTGAGTGCATGTGACATTAATATGTATAGACATATGATTTGGCTGAAAAATTCCCACAAAATCTGATCCGATACCTCTGACTGTAAGATGATTATTTCAGGCTTTACGGGGAGACTCGCAGCAGCTCTTGCATACCTTATTTGAGCCTGCTTTTCTCTCCTGACTAAGTAATGCTTCACTTTCTGCTATTCTAAGAAAAAATTAAATCTTAGCGCTGCTTTAAATTCCACCATCATGTCATGTCACGTTTGTACGTTCTACATTGAACTGAACAGTGGAGTAACCGGAGATTTCATGATGCACTGAAGGTTCCTAAAGAATCATGACTGAATGGAATCGTGAGGTGAGAGATTTATAACCCTAGAAAACGTATGGTCTTGCTGACAGTATGTCTGTCTTATTGTTTTATTTGTCCTTGTCTCATTTCTGTTTTTATTGTTCCTATTGTTCCTCTATCATGTCATTAGGTTTAGGTTGGTCTGCTTCTCTTGTACAGATTTAACTGGATAGCTTCACTTGGATTTTCTTTGGATCAGATAAAAAAAACTTATTTTGGGGGATTATTGCATTTTTATCAAGCTTGTTTTTTTTCTTTAACAATATCCTAAATGTGCATGGAAATTTAGTTTATAAATATATATATATATATATATATATATATATACACATACACACACACACACACATGTATGTGTATACACAGCATCATTATCATAATGAGTATGTATTTCATAAGTCACAAATCTGTTTGCAGTAGTGAGAATTCCAGCTGGTTAGGTGGTTAGTATTTAAAATTATGGTGTGTGTCTTATTTCTATGGACCGGACAGAAGACAGAGAATGGTAATTATGACTTCAGCTGAGGACTTTCTTCTCCGTTCCTCCAGTACTTCTGGGTTGCTGTGAATTTTATCTATAAATATTGCCAGCCTAGTCTTTGCTGAAGATTTTCACTAGCTAAAAACATCTCAAAACAGTTAATTATCAGCTTTTAATGATCAACAATTAAAATGATCAGCAGCTTTAAGATCATGTTTGTTAGATAAAAAAGCATTAAAATGATTGCCATAATAACAATGTCATCATGCCGGATGCCGGGAGAACTTAATGAGGTGTATGTTGTCTGAGTAAAATGTCCCTCACTATGGTTGTTTGGTCAAGCCATGTCAGTAATGACAATCAACAGTGTTGTTTAGAGACTCTGACAGGATAACATTTAGTTTCAACTGCAAAAAAATGATAAGATTTGTTTTTCTGGAAATATGTCTCTCTTTGTTGCTTCTGTCAAAAAACTCTTTATATAAAAAAGTTTTTATAATAAAAAAAGTCTTTATTAAAAAAAATCTATGTTGGTATTAACAGTGCTCAACAGATGTGATGTTCTCAACCATCACTTCATTCTTTCTCTTTTTTAATTAATATTACAGTAAAAAATCTTGAAAACAATTCTTTTTTTTACAATATATAATTTATATTCAACATACTGGCAATGCTAAAGTTTACACAGTTACATACAAAACGAATGGCTTTTTTCTGCTCACTTCAGTGCAAAGTTTAATATATTGGATAAAATAAGACAAAGCATAAAATATCAGAGCTTTTCATTTTAAGTTCACTTTTCGCAAATATGTTTTAAAAATAAATATATATAAGAGTAACTGCATTAAAATGTGCAGAAGTGCACATATTGGGGGAAAAATCCAACATAAAGCGTGTCGTAGAGGATGAGTTCACATATTTTCCCTTAGAAAATCAGCAAAATGTGACATTTGCCCAGCGGTGCTCAAATATCTGCATACCTAACATGAACACAAAGCTGGATGTTATGCTGTAATTGCAGCTTGAATTATAAAAAACCCCTGAAACATTTTAAAGAAAACCTTTAATTTTGTCCATATAGGCAGAGCATGCTTGTTTTTAAGATTTTAATATCACTATTTTGATGAACGGTGTTTGGTTGAATAAAATCCTTCACTGCTGCAGCGTAACGATGATCTCATGAGAATTACCCACTTACTCTGGAAGGACAGGAGCGCAAGACGTCACCTGGGTACGACTGTGAGCGAGTGCAGGAGAGACATGAGATGCCACTTATCTTTTCCTCTTCCACAGAAATGATTACAGAAGAATAAAGTCTGTGTGTTTCGTCTTTGAGAGCAGACCAGGGAATAGGCACTGAGTAAGCCAGAGAGAGAAAAACCAGACATTTACAGCAGCTTTTCTGATCCATTTCTCTCTCTCTCTCTCTCTCTCTCTCTCTCTATCTATCTATCTCTATCTGTCTCACACACATCTGAGAGCAATCAGTGAGAGGGAATCAGGTTTTTTAATGTAAAGTCTATTTAATGCAGCACGGCAGAGAGGCCTGATTCTAACACTCCCTGAACCCTTAAATCAGCCCCTCGGAGGCGCATGTCTCAAAGCCAGGTTACCAAACACGAAGGCTCTCAAGGCCTTGGATGCCCTCAACTCGGCCTAAATGTTTGTGGATGGAGGAAGAAAAGCAGCCAGGGCTGTTGCGAGTGGATGTAAAAGAGAAGCAAAGACAAAAACCTCGTCTGGTAGAAATTTTGTCAGCTATCACCACAGAAAAACAGAGGAGAGGTGAAAAAGTTGAGCAAATTTGGCAGAGTGCTGGCCTGGAGAGCTACAGCGAGGACTTTCACTGGAGGACTTTTAGGACCCCAAGCAACATTCTACACCAACCCAGTGACATAGTAGAACTTCCACCTTCACATATAAAACAATGTTTTGATTGGTGAAAATCTTAGTACATGCAAAGCTAAACACAGCAATAATGAGCTATAGAGGAACTTGAAGCTTTGAACTTTCTATATAAATAAATAAATGTACATCAAAAATGATCCAGTCAAAACAGTAAATCGCTGATATCGGAAGAAAACCTTGAACTTCCGTTTTTCAGTTTTGGACATAATTTGAAGATGCCTGCTGGCCTTTATATGGTGCGTAAATTTCATGATGAATGGACTAAAAGAAATTACTCAAAATTACATGGGGGAAAAAAGTCTTCAGACAACAGCGATACACACACACACACACACACACACACACACACACACACACACACACACACACACAAATACACACACACACACAACACATATCTATATATATATATATATATATATATATATATATATATATATCACACATATCTATATATATATATATATATATATATATATATATGTGTGTGTGTGTGTGTGTGTGTGTGTGTGTGTGTGTGTGTGTGTGTGTGTGTGTGTGTGTATGTGTGTGTGTGTGTGTTTGTGTGTGTGAATAAGTCTTTTTTTCCCCCTTTCCCATGAAAGTGGACCACCTATATGTAATCTCATCAGAACAATATCCTGAAAAATTAATGACTTTTGACCAGAAATGGAATAAATGAAGGTGGTCTCTGCCTTTCTTCACAGTACTGTATGAACCCTCAGGGCCTCTATGCAACTGCTTGTATTTCTTATAGCAAGAAACTGCAGTGGTTCACTGAAAAAGCAACCAGCCTCTGCAGCACCATTGAGGTGAACCTATGAGAGATGCTTCATGGATATAAAATAATGGAAAGTAACAGAGTGCACATTCTAGCTGTTGGAGCTTCAACTGCACTGTACTTTTACCGTAACACTATGTTTTCCTTTTTTTTTTAAAGTTCGTTATGAGTACCTTTCTATTCATAACTCAACCGCATATCCTTCCTTCCACAGATTCTAGGGGAAAGTCACATAAGGATTTTAGAGGCTTTAGCTCCTGGTCCATACCTTCTCAAAAACGTTTTAAATGGTTTCTAAAGGGTCTTCGCTTGGTGATACGTATGGAACTTTTACATTATTTGGAGGTTCTTTAATCTTTAAGCCAACCATCTATTAAAAGGTTCTTTAGAGCGCTGGTTCTCAAACTACTCCACATTTTTGCTCTATCCCAGCTTCAAAGCACAGCGATGGAGAACCAGTTTGAGAACCATTGCTTTAAAGAAGTAAAAGTGGTTCTTCACTATGAAGCCCTTTTTGACACCTTTTTTATTAAGCGTACTGTTTTTTTTTTCTCTTCATGATTCTCTCAGTTGCTCTTATGTCTCACAACTTCTGTTTTCTCTTTTCTCTCAATGATGGATGGCCCTTGTTGTTTTCACACCCTTCCCGGAAAGAGGATTTTAACTACGTCTGCATTTTTTTTGACTGAAAAGTAAGCTGGCTGACAGCAAATCATACTGCTTAAACCACTTGAGGCAGTGTGGGTGTGGGCGGCTGGTTTAGAGTCCACTGCCCTTAAGAAAATGATCAAGAGGACGACAACGTGAAGGTAATCGATACCCCCTCAACACCTCCCCTCGCGCCCTGAAAAACAGAAATTGTGATCATTTATGACCGTTTTTTTAAAGCTGTCATTTGTTTTGGAAGCTTACTAAAGCCGTGAACAAACAACCCAAGAGAAATAGCCCCAGAGAATCCAAAGCTCCCTCAAATGGCGTTCTTTAGATAAATTAAACTCCAACATCTGCTTCCATACCTCAGGTGTACTGGTTTGGATCCTTGAAGTGACACTGAAAGGCTCTGGAGTTGCTTCCAAAACTAATAATCCATAAAAACATCTAAGGAAACAATAAATCACTCGGTTTTGTGAAGAAGAACAAGCAGTCAAACGATCGCCTGAACAAGCCTAGACAGAGTTGGAGCTCAACATTTAGGCGACTTCCAAGGAACAATAGGATGTGTTGTGAGTACAAAGTCTTCATTGTTTCAGCAAGAACATGATGGGTTTGTTCAAAATTATCATGAAAGTGGAACATTTTAAACAAACTTCATGCGTTGTGACTAGAGTCAAAACAAACAATTTTTCATCAAGAATTCTTTTTTTTCCCCTTTCTTTTTTCCCCCGTTCGCATTCCCCTGCTCTTGGACGAGCGCAGATGTTATTGTTTTTCATCTAGGACTTTATTTTTGGTCTTTGATGGAGAGAGAACTTGCACCTGTACTGACTTTGTTCATCAAGGGTGAAAACAAGGGCCTTGAATAAAATTACATGTGCACGGCTAAGATAATAAATAATCTGAAATAACTTGCAAAGTATCCACTATTTATATAAATGTTTGTTAAAGCTGTATAATGTGAGCGGATTGGTCGCTCTCAAGATCATCTTATTCACACTACATCATTTCTTGTACAAACATGTGTAAACTGTGAACCAGATGCTTCCATTTGGAAATGTTCTGCATTCTGGGATTTACGCACCTGCCAATTAAGCATCAAGGCCGTCTGAATGATTGCCTTGATCTATCTTATAAATAACCTTTATGAAGTGCAAGGTACACACGTGGACAAAATTGTTGGTACCCCTCGATTAATGAAAGAAAAACCCACAATAGTAACAAAAATAACTTTAATTTGACAAAAGTAATAATAAATAAAGATTCTATGAAAATGAACAAAAGAAAGTCAGATATTGCTTTTCAACCATGCTTCAACAGAATTATTCAAAAAAATAAACTCATGAAACAGGCCTGGACAGAAATGATGGTACCCCTGAAAAATGTGACCAAACGGACACGTTAAATCAAGGTGTGTTCACTAATTAGCATCACAGGTGTCTACAATCTTGTAATCAGTCAGTGGGCCTATATAAGGCTACAGGTAGTCACTGTACTGTTTGGTGACAAGGTGTGTACCACACTCAATATGGACCAGAGGAAGCAAAGGAAAGAGTTGTCTCAGGACATTAGAAAGAAAATTATAGACAAGCATGTTAAAGGTAATGGTTATAAGACCATCTCCAAGCAGCTTGATGTTCCTGTGACTAGAGTTGCATATATTATTCAGAAATTTAAGATCCATGGGACTGTAGCCAACCTCCCTGGACGTGGACGCAGGAGGAAAATTGATGACAAATCAAAAAGACGGATAATACGAATGGTAACAAAAGAGCCAAGAACAACTTCTAAAGAGATTAAAGGTGAACTTCAAGCTCAAGGAACATCAGTGTCAGATCGTACCATCCGTCGATGTTTGAGCCAAAGTGGACTTAATGGGAGACGACCAAGGAGGACACCATTGTTGAAAACAAAACATAAAAAAGCCAGACTGGAATTTGCCAAACTACATGTTGACAAGCCACAAAGGTTCTGGGAGAATGTCCTATGGACAGATGAGACAAAAATGGAACTTTTTGGCAAGGCACATCAGCTTTATGTTCATAGACGGGAAAATGAAGCATATCAAGAAAAGAACACAGTCCCTACTGTGAAACATGGAGGAGGCTCTGTTATGTTCTGGGGCTGCTTTGCTGCATCTGGCACAGGGTGTCTTGAATCTGTGCAGGGCAGAGGTGTCAAATTCAGGTCCAGAAAGTAAAAGTCCTTCCCAGGATTTTGTTCCAACAGGCTGGCTTCTCTAGTTAGATCACACCACCAGCAGAGCTGTCCAGCCTGTTGGAACAAAATCCTGGGAAGGATTTTTACTTTCTGGACCTGGATTTGACACCTCAGGGTACAAAGAAATCTCAAGACTATCAAGGAATTCTAGAGAGAAATGTGCTGCCTAGTGTCAGAAAGCTTGGTCTCAGTCGCAGGTCATGGGTCTTGCAACAGGATAATGACCCAAAACACACATCTAAAAACACCCAAGAATGGCTAAGAGGAAAACACTGGACTATTCTGGAGTGGCCTTCTATGAGCCCTGACCTAAATCCTATTGAGCATCTTTGGAAGGAGCTGAAACATGCCGTCTGGAAAAGGCACCCTTCAAACCTGAGACAACTGGAGCAGTTTGCTCATGAGGAGTGGGCCGAAATACCTGCTGAGAGGTGCAGAAGTCTCACTGACAGATACAGGAATCGTTTGATTGCAGTGATTGAAATATTAAATTAAGGGTACCATCATTTCTGTCCAGGCCTGTTTCATGAGTTTATTTTTTTAAATAATTCTGTTGAAGCATGGTTGAAAGGCAATATCTGACTTTCATTTGTTCATTTTCATAGAATTTTTATTTATTATTACTTTTGTCAAAGTTATTCTTGTTACTATTGTGGGTTTTTCTTTCATTAATCGAGGGGTACCAACAATTGTGTCCACGTGTGTAACTGTACACACAACAACTTCTGATCTTAAACCACTACAGTCCACTAGAGCTTAATAGAATCCTTAAATTCTTTATATCCCAGCAGGGCCACAGCCATCTGTGGTCAGGAGCCCTAGAGAAGAAAACACTTCAGCCTTCAGTACTGAGCAGAATAAGAGCTGGGCATTGCCTTCAACATAGTTGATGCCCTCGGTGCTTGAGCGCATTACACACATTGTCCACGTTCTGTTTAAAAAGTATGAGGAAGCTAACATTTTAAATTAAGGCGAATTGGAGTTCCATAAATCAAACTTTCAAATTTCATTTAAAATTCTCCTAACCCACGTTTTTTAGCATTTCAAGTCCGTTAGGTAACATAGAGTGCAAGTTCAGAAAAATAGTGAATGTGGTTGTCTCCAAGCTGAAATTTCCATCTCCTCCCAATTTGGTCATTGCCAATTCCCAACCACAGGCTAGGATTCCCCCACTGCACGATGCCCTCAGGCTGAAAGTAAGGGCTGATTGCTTCCTTCTCTTGGTGTTCCCACCATAGAGGGCTGTGTTGTTGCTGGGATTTGAACACGTGAGCCCCTGATGAGACAACTGCACCACTTGGAAACTGTGAAATGATAAACATTTCTGTCTCCAAGAAAGAATGAAGGGGTGGATTAGCTCAGCAGTGTCGCCTGTGCTTCAATAGTTCTTTATCTAAGTATAGACTGTATACGAAACACTTATCTGTGCTTAAATAACTTCATAAGTTGTCGCAACTGTCTCATCTTTTATCTCACAGACTGATCATCAGGAGATCATGAGCTCAAGTCCTAGTGATGCCACAGTTCTCCAAGGTCAGTCGTAGTAGTTAGCACTATGTCCTCACCCCTACATTGGGGCAACGTGTGATATGGGGAGACCGAACCTGTGGGTGAGAATTAAAAGGAACAAATTGGAGGGCAGTGGAAAACGTGTAAACAATTTTACCTTATAAGGAAGCAACGAGTGTCACTCTTTTATTATTAGTAAGCTCAACTTTTGCTGTATTTTTTGTGAAATGCAATACTAAAAACATTAAGCCTTATTCAAACTGGACTGTTTACAGCTGGGAGTTGCTCTGATTTGAATACAGTATGAATTTGCAGTGTCCAGAGTTTTTACAACTATGCAAAATAAAATTCCACAGTAAATTACTTTCTATAATTTGCCAAATTAGACTAACTGTTAAGATGGAGCTCGATTTGACCCGATTCCTTAACCTTCAAATTCATGATAAAACTTCAGAAATCAACATTTTGGGTGATGGCCACATTACAAATCGAAGTACAACGAAACATCTTGAAAGTTCAATGGAATTTCTGCCTCACATATCGTCTGTCACATATCGCTCACGTCAACATCCACACAATGAAGTCTTGAGCCGGGCTACTTGGGGTAATTTGGGGGAAAGTACACAGATATAAATTGCTGGACCTCTTCTGGTAAAACCAGTGACAAACCATGACTATTAGAGTTAGGCCATCAACTTGGGCCATAAATGTCAAAACTCGGTATAATCATGAGAGTAAACCAATCTCAATGCTAATACTAACTGCTGTGCTCAGCGGTAAACTAACTGGCATAAATACTTTCTGAAGAGGCTCCTTATTCAAATTTCCCACTCCATCCCAACACGGCAGCAGTTGCAATGTAAATGGGCAGGGATGTTACAGCTGCACCATTTAAAACGGTACAGAAAATTCTAGATTAAACACAGAGCTTCTAAAAGATATTACATGTTTTTTACATGAAACTTGTGGCAGAGATATTATCAGATATCTCATGTTTGTAGCAGTTTTACAGTGGCGCTTTCTGTAGTGAGCGTTGCTTTAGAGCTGATGCTGCTGTCTTCCATTACCAAGAACCCACCGATTAGACTGCTGCTCCTATTCAGTCAGTAACACATCTAGGACTTCCAGAAGGCTTAGAGCAGTGGACTCCAACTCTGGTCCTGAACAGTTGCCTTCCCACAGAGCCTAGCTTCAGCCACAATTTACCGCATCTGCCCCAGCTAATTAACTTTTTCTCAAGTCCCTGATTGGCTGGCTCAGCTGTATTAGAGTTAAGAAAGGGGCGAGGCAGCTGGATACAGGTTGGAACTAAACTCTGCAGGAAGGCAGATCTCCAGGACCAGAGTTGGAGACTAGTGGCCTAGAGTGAATTATTTTTCCTCACTGTTGAAGCTGTAACCAATAGGAGAGCTTGCTTAGCTACGTCTACCTAGATACCAGAAAAAATATTTCTGACTGGCCAATTACAAGCATGATTATTTTAAAAATAAAAAAATGAAGTAAACATTGCAGATATGCATTTCTAGTACCTAGACATCATTAGGCCCTCTCTGAAGGTCTCGAAGGCCCTGTGGGTTCCTCTCTGGGTAAAACTAATCCACCTGGAATAGGACTTTAGAAGACCTTCTAACTAAGTTCCCTTCATGTTGAGAGAAGTTATATCTGTGCAGCTGACCTGACATTTCTGCAGTGTACTTGCATGATGCGGGCACATCACTGTTCATGTCACACTTGTTTGGTTGTATGAGAAATAATGGTTTGTTTTTTTTATTTGTTAATATTAAAAATCCTTAATATTACAGCACAGTGTGAAGAATTAGCCTCTTTAGAGTCACTGGGCTTTGCTAATGTTGCAGCAGAGTACGTGGAACCGCTGACGTCAGTCCCAAAATCTAAAGGTCAAACATTTGCAGGCGAGTATTATCACGATGATTAGCTGGTTCATAATTCAGCACCTGAGGTGATCTGACATCATTTCCTGATGATGTAAGTTCCAGTGCTCGTCCAGTTAAGTTCAAATGAGTGGGTTCATGAGAGCATGAGTAAAGATAGAGCCAGTATTTAAACAAAATCTGATTTAACCGTGTGTGTGTGTGAGTGTGTGTGTGTGTGTGTGTGTGTGTGTGTTTGTGTGTGTGTGTGTGTTGGAAAGCAGCGCTGGGGCAAATAAATATCAATTTTGAGAAACGGTCCTCTGCCAATGACTGCGGCTGTAACGTTTCCTTCCCTTTCTCTGTGCAGCTATGCAAAACACAGGGTGTAAAAGCTGTGGATATGCACACAGAGGAAACACACAAACACATACACATACATGCACACACACACATTCGTATTCCCATCTTTGTGAGGGGTTTTTTAGTGATGTCTGCACTGCTGTAGCTGATACTGCTGTTCTTAAAGGGGCACTCTGGCCAAAAGGAGAAAATTAACCAGTGCTACATCTGTTGTAAACATGCCTGTTCGCCTCCAGCAGTGCCACAGTAGCCTCTAGAGTGGTTTAAAGAGTAGGAAAAACCTTCTGATGATATATGTTGAAGGTGGGAGGAAAAACTCCAGTCACTTTGGGCCAGATGCTCGAAGGTGGGCTGTTTGAGTGTTTTTTTTTCTTTCTTTCTTCAGCTAATGCAGAAGGAAGCCAGATCGCTAAAGGTACTGCTAGAAAGCTGAACATACAGTCTGCATTTGTTAGGATAGCAGTCAGGATTTCTGTATTGCTGTATTGACTGTATAACATTTGTTTAATGCATGAGGTAGTGAGGGAAAGTATAAAGGCTACAACATCATGAACTCAGTTAAACAAAGATGAGGGTTGCAATGCTGCACTACAGAATATTACATAACATAGCAAATAACCAATTAAATGCCAGTTTTAGACTGGAAAGCCCCTAAACCCAGACCTAAACACAAGAACGAGCCAAGTTCTAACAGCATCAACATGTTCAATTTTTACTTTTCTGACGTCTGGGGATACACACAAATGCGTCAAGTGGCCAAAACAGAAAAAGCATCTTGGTTTTAATGTAACAAAAGTGGCTTCATATAATTCGATTCCAGTAAATTTCATTTTAAAGTGTGTCTACATTGACATCATACATTTATTCATCATGTATGATTTTAATGGAGAATACAAGCTTCAATGAACAATACAAACTCCCCAAAACCATTTTCAGCACCTGCAATTCTTCTACTACTACTTCTACTACTATTAATAATAATAATAATAATAATTGATATAATAAAGTTTTTGCAACTCATACTTTCAATCAAGTTTGTCTCTTTTTTTCCTCTACATGGTTATGAAATGTTATCAAATAAAACATCTTCTCAAACAAAATGCATGCAGACAGACGAAAGTACACATATTTTCCATTTTGGAAAAAGATCTCTGTTGGTGTGTTTGAAGGGTCTGCCCCACTGGACTGTGTTTATGCAATGAGCAGCAATGTTCACTGAAGCTATTGGAAAGTTCATGCTGTACATGATTATAAATGATGGGTAAACAGCAATTTTAATGAGGTCTGTGATGAAAAGTGTAAACCAATCCTTTAAAAATGAAACTAAATATAGTTTATTCCTGCCTTTCCTGTTGTAGTTGCGAGTGGAGTACTTTTGGTCAGCATCACTTCTCATCTTTTTTCTCTTCTGTTGGTTTACACATTCAGAAAAATTCAACCCAAGTAGCCTCTCATCATCTTATGTGTCGTGCATCTTTATGGAATTTGTTCTTTCCATGTTCTTAAAAGTCCCTCGTTTGAGCTGTATTATAACTTGTGTGGGAAAGATTACAGACACATAGGGAATTCCAAAAGGGTGAAAAACATACTAAAGTGGTGGAAAGAGACAGAAAGTGCTCAAACGCTGCCACGCTGAAATTTCCAACAAGCCTAGTTGACCGTCAGCCGTGCAAACTCATGCACTCGATGCCTCGAACACTTCAGACTCTATTCATGATAAAATGAGACAAATACAACAAAAAAAAACTAGCCTAAAAATACTAACCTACATTAAGCACAGACACAAGCGTTTATCTCACTAATGTTTGATCACTTTAACTTGCCCTACATACGTTTTCAGTGAATTGTCAGCACCAATTTGTGGTTCATTTAGTAAAGCTGCTCTTCATTGCTGGTTAGAACCTCAGCAGTTTATTGGATATGAATAAATTACACACACAAACATGCATTCAAAACTACTTTCGAACAATATACAGTCAATCTTTTTATCTGCATTTTCTTCAGTTTAACCACACAGTAAAAGCTGTTTTAGCTTAAAATTTAAGACTGCCTTAAAAATGTAAGTTAATTGAACATCTAATAGTAAGTTAACAGAACAACAAAGTTCAATGCAATCCTATGTTTAATGCCACCAGATTAGCTTTTTCAGGACAGAAAGTTTTCAGTTTGTTTTTAGTTTTTTGTATCACCCTTTGCTCTTTGCTTTCTTTCTCTTAAGTATAAAACCCAGCAGGCAGTGTTGGCTCCTGTACAGAAATCAGGCTTTACAGAACTCACGCAGGTAGAGCAGGTCAATATGGATCTCTGGTGGCTTTTTCGCACACGTCCATTGATTCACAAGCTTTGCTGCACTTGCAGTGCTGCTGAAAGCCTGTAACAGTAATGTTTAAGGCAGGTTAACAAGCAAGTTAACCCCCTTAGAGAATGATTTATACTGCTCCACTTCCCTTTTCATATTTCCCCCACAAGAGCCTTGAAAAGAAATCAGTAGCCCAACATGTCTCTCCCTTCATCGATGAAACACACACACACACACACACACACACACGCTCTTGATTCATGTATTCACTTCATCCCTCACCTTGCAGCGCCCTCTCTGTGGGGGTCTAAGTGCGGGGTATGTTTGAATCGGAGAGGCTCTGCACACAAACACACGCGCTGCAGTTTGTTCAGAGCAGTGTATGACGAGTTCGGGGGCTCAGCCAGGTGCGGCAACAGTGTGCTGAGAGGAGCTGAGGAGCCAGAGCTCCAGAGGCCAAAACATTCAGCCACGCTCTCAGCTCTCAGCTCTCAGCACTCAGCATACTGCAGCAGCATTACTTTAATTTAATAGTTGAGTTCAACACAGAGGCCCAGCTCTGCTCAGGCCTTTTAAAGCCTTTTTTTTGTTACTGAATGTGTTAATGGTTTTGCTGTGCAGCCCTCACTTCTGATCAACTTTAGTTTGTCTAAGAAGAAATAAAAACACATCTCAGTTGTATTAATCAGGTGGGCAGTAGTTTCATTTTTTTGTGACTGGTCACACCGATGATTTCTGTGGTTTACTGAGTAAAATATACTTCTACTGACGTATATTAGTGACTCATTTACATGTTAGTCATTAACACTTAGCCAATAACATTTAGTTACTAATTGCTTTTTTTTTTACCTCGTGCCGGTGATGGTATCAGAACTTCTCTGTGAGTGGTCACGCCACTGATTTTTGAGGTTTGGCAGTTCTACCATCGAGTGCTTCAATAAAAAGAAGACCAGAGTCTAACAAGCTTCAGCTCCTCTGCTGATAGATACGAGACATACTGCAGTTCTATTTGTTGCTCAGTACTTATGCTGATCTGGAGCTTTTGCACTTCTACACAAGTTGGAAAGATATTTTTACTTTTGTTGCAGTCATTATTTCATCAAAGTTAAAATGCATATATCTGAGTGCAGGTCTAGACTACTCACCTCTGCTTTTAATGAAGGATCCTTGATTTCTGAACTCTTTCTCTGATAAAAGAGGAGATATGAACTTCATCATAAGGCATTCTGGAGACAAATGAGAAAAGCATGAAGTCTTTTTCTACACAGACTGCCGAAAGAAACCTTTGGGGGGGTGGGGGGGGGGGGGGGATCTTAAATCTTATGTTAGTATGATTCAGTTCAGACTGATGAGTTGGGTTAAGCCATACCCAAAAGCTTAAGGCTACCTGGAGACGATATTTTGATCAAAGTCAGAAAATTTCAGGAACACAGGAAAGTTGCTTGAGTCTCACTCTGAATTCAGACAGACTTCACCAGAGAAGTAAACTATATAACTTTATATAACTATATAACAGCTATATAAGTCATTTTAATTATCTACATTTTAGTCATTTAAATCAGTAACTGCCATTTACTTTCATGATGTTACATTATGTTTAATCTGGTCCAGTTTGTTATTATTTATATCTCTCAATTTAGCTTTTTATCTAAACTACAGCATTAAATTTTAGACCAAAGAAAAGCCACAAAGGAAGGAATAGAGCTTAACAAGATAGACAGCTCTTATGCTGATGCACTGGATGACAGGATCTACTAAGAAGTTTCACTGCAGTTCTACTGATAACTCACGACTTAAGGAATCAGATCGGATTATATTATCATATCACAATGCTAAAAATGATAATTGCTGTATTTCGTTATGTGTCATAGTGCATGAGGTCATGTGCTGTAGAATATTGCTGTTGTTGGAAGAAAACCTTGTATCTCCGTTTTTGACATTTTTCAGTTTTTGACATAATTGACATAAAAATAACTGTTGCCCTTTACATTGTATGTAAGTTCCGTGATGAATGGGCTATAAGAAATGATCCAAAATGACCTGGAAGAAATTGTAGCTCCATTGACTTACATTAAAAGTAAAGTGGGTTTTTTTCCCTTTTGTCTGTAAAGTTACCATTCTGGAGATATGAGGTTTTCTTCCGACAACAGCGATATCGATAATAGAATATATTACTGCTGTCTTAATAAAAGCTTGTATTTCCAACCAGGTAATGGAATATAACTACAACAAATACTGGCTTCAATGAGAAGAGGTTTGGAAATGGTTACACGAACACACGGACATCTGTAAAAACATTACTTATTGTTTTAATGTTATTTGTATTTACTTTAATATTGGTATTATAATAAACAGCAGTGTCATTTGGTGCCTAATTCTTTTTCATCACATTGTCTTGCATTAAAGGTTAAGAAGGTTTTTTTTCCCCCTTTTCCTTGAAAACTAAAATAAACAAGTACACATCTTATACATCTATAATATTCCATCCGTTTTAGCATGTAAGCTGGTGTAACATGAGTTATGAGTGCAGGCTGCAGTACAGCCCTAGACAATTCAAATGCCAGTTTTAGTGTGTGGTTTCTGCATGTTAGCATAGGGGCTCATGAATAAATCAGTGACACACACACACAATGATTCGCCAGCCTGTCTGCGTACCACTCACGGCTTTTCTTACTGACTTAGCGAAGTGTGAATGACTTTAACATGTGCCGGCCGCTATATTATTACATCTATCTGCACACTTTTTCTCTTTACACACCTGAAAGAAATTAGCCGAGTGAAGAAAAAACAGCACACTTGTGATTTAGACTTGTTTACATTTAAAACATCCACTTTTTTAGCCAAAGACACACACATATGCCCACATAACCCATGCAAAAACATGTCAATCAGCTGAAGACTCATTAATTCAGGCTCTGCGGCACATCTGGGTTCATGTCTGAAAAGTATATGCAAATTGACATGATTTGGCTTGAAGAAAGCCCCTCCCATAAATCCGGGGACCAATGGAAGATAGCCTGGGGAAGCAGGGTCGGCAGTGCCGTGTTGGGAGGAAGTTTGAAGCGGTGTGTCACTTTTGAATAGCTAGCCTAGGAGAGGCAGAGGCGCAGAAAAGAAGCAGCAAATTTGCTGATGCTAAACATTTTGCGGACCCACTCAGCGCTAAAGCCTCTCATGTTTGTATGGGCAAGCGTGACAAGGAATTCCAAATGTGTTCATATGGGTTTGGGCTGTTATGCTCCTAGAACTTAGCTGGTATGTGGTGGTCTTTTTGCAGGCCAAGGCTTCAGGCACTAAGGTGGACTTGGCAGTGCTGTGCGCCACTACACAGTCTGTAACAAAAAACACACACATAAGTTTGTATAAACATACCAGCGCATATGTATAAACACATTTGACCTTTCGCTACCGCGGATGCTTATTATCATCATATCTGCCGCTGTTACGGACATATTTTCATATCAAGGCATTTTTCTGCAAACATCTATTTCAAAAACATTTGGACAGCGACTGAAATGCTAATAAAGCCAGAAAGCAGTGATTCGTACATTCTGTTTGACGTCTACTGAATTAACATGTATTCATTTGAAAACTGTACAAAACACAGTTTGATGCCTGCAGTATGGTCCAATAGTGTGTCAATAGCCCTGACGGTTTTCCTTTAAACAGCACTTAATAATCGTTTTAGGACTAAAGACTGATCCTGAATTGCTGTCCTTTTAAAAGCAGATATTTTTACCATTCTTCTGTTAAATCGGCTAAAAGGCAGCATGCTCTAAAACCTATATACATCTTTCGGCATTCATAGTGCCTTAACAGATGTGCAATTACCCATACCATCGGCACTACACTCCAACACCATGACAGACTGTGGATTTTGACTGTGGACGTTGGTTCAAACGCTGGTAACAGTCGGAATGGTGCTTTTTTTCTCCTTGAACACGAGATCCATTATTTCCATAAACAGTAAACTAATGGATTCACTGAGCCTCAACCAGTCCAGGTCTTTCCTGGATGCTCCTTTTATACTCAGGCATGATCGCATCACCAGTGGTTTGTTTTGTTTTTCCCCAAATATTCCAAATCTTAAGCAGCCGAACCTTTTTGGGTGTTGAAGGCATCAGTTTCAGAATGAATGTATATGTGCAAAAACGAATGAAGTTGATAAGAGAAAACATTAAATATCTCGTCTTTGTACTGGTTTCATTTAAACACAGGTCCAACTGAATTCACAAACCACTGCCTTTATTTTCATTTGCATTGCACCAAAGTTTTTGGTCTGAGGTTTATATATGCAACAACACACATTCACTTGCAATCAGGATTCTTCTCATTGAGTTCTTGCACCCTCAGTTTTGTGTACTCATTTCAAATGCATTTGGACACCCTTCTGCTGTTTTTTCACACACTGTACACACATATGCACAGAGAGACACAGATTCTAGTGTTAGTACAGCTGGTAGTTAGATCCGGCTGCGCAGTCAGGGGTCCGTGCGCTGCTGTTCCGCCCTGCATGGTGTGTGTGTGTCTGCGTGTGTGCGCACACTGGCATTTTCAGACAGGCCGCTCTGTTTCTACTGGCACCCGCGGGGCGAATTTGTCATTTCGCTTTTATTTGATTTTCTTCTCTGTGGTGGGATGGCTCTGCTCATTATCGCCGATGTTGCCAAGAGGAAGGGGAAAAAAGAATGAAAGAGAAGAAAGGGTGGAGAGAGAGAGAAAGAGAGAGAGAGTAACTTACAAAGAGAGCACAGCACATTGTAGCCGAAGGCTAATACGATCGTTAATAGACATGTGCTCCCCGGTATTTCCCTACGGAGCACTCCAGCTGCTGCTCGATGCCCCAGTTTGTCCTCTAAAAGCCTCACTGTGCAGTAAAAAAGTATCATCTAATCTGGAATTAACATTTCTGATTTAGGATCAGCGTGTGTGAACAGGACTGCATAGGGGCTGCACGCCTAAATGGCATTACTGCAGACCTCATTCATGAATAAAACCATTAGCTTTAAATTCATCAAAGGCACTGTTTTAGTACATGACACACTGTTGACCATCATCCTGAATTTCTAGACATCTGGACATGTCATAGCTTGATTCACCTCCAGCTCTGTAATGGGGATATTCAGAAGAAATCATGAAAATGTAAAGGAATTTGAAGGAAGAGGCAAGAGTTGTGAAGGAAGAGTTGGTAATGGTTTGTGTTCTGGAGTTTTATTTGATATTTTAGATATCAGGCACATTTATTTGTGGGCAAAATGCGTCAAATAGCTTGAATTAATATCGTCTGCTGCTTAATGAGAGCTGAGAGCATTCAAACGATGACCCTACTGGTCTGGGATCAGTTATGCCTTTTACAGTGCTCTCTATATGACTACATAGACTGATGAGGCCTGACTTTAGATCAGTGTTATTACTCTGAGATGCTTGATAAATATGGCCCATTAGTAAGAACAGTGGTGGACAGTAACACCATAAATAAGACCATATATGCATATATATGAATATGACTGTACTTAGGTGCCTTTTAAAATATCTTTATAAAGTATCTGAAAAAAGCGTGATGCACTTTGAAACTGAAACAAACCAATTATAGCACTGACCCCCTCCCCTACATACCCGTTCTAGTCATAACTTAGCAACTGCCACTAGGCCTAGGCACCGCTGAAAGGTTTTCGGAATATTTTCAATCAAACATTTCCAGGATTTTGGATTGAGGAGTGGCATTTGATTAATTCCCTAAACTGAACACACAAGGGAGGAACAGTGTGAAAGAGCGCTGTCCTGTTTGAACGGTGTTGGCTGTGTTTGTGAGCCCAGTATTCTAGTTAATGTGTACACAATCACAGGTTTATATCACCATAGGGCAGAGGTGTAGTTAGTGTGGGGTAATATATGTAGGGTTATGATTATAGCGCTGTCAGAAATAGGTTATAGTCTGTTGAACACAGTGGGAGCGTGTTTGAAAATTATATCTACCAAGTTGGTTTACCCACTTTTCCACAGTCGCCCCCTGTCACGACTGGCCCCTCCCACTCCTCCATGGGCTTGTGTTTCAGTCTTCCATGTGCGTCTGTTTACATGTCCACGTGCTTTCTCTGTTTTGATTTCTTCCCAGTCCGGCCCCCTTGTTTTCTGACTCCGCCCATGATTGTTTCCACCTGTGTCCTGTTGGCCCTTGTTAGGCCTCTTGTATTTAAGCCCTGTGTTTTCCCATGTTTGGCTGCTGGTCTTTGTTTGATGTATTCTTTGTCTTGTATGGTGTTTGATTTGTTTGACCCTGTGGTGTTTTGTTTATTCTGGCCTCTGTTGTGTGTTATGCCTGTCCCTCCTGTTCTCCGTATTGGCTCACTGACCCTGGACCATCTCGACCTTGATTATGGATTTGCCCTCAATAAATTTCACTTTTCTCAGTACGTGTGTCCGCCTCATCGCTCCACACTATTACATCCCCAAATATGTATTCCTATGTAAAGAGCTGTAATAGCTAGAATATCTCAGACTACTTTTACTGTGATACTTAAGTACATTTAAAAACAAGTGCTTTGGTACTTGTAAGTAGAAATTTAAATAGAGTACTTTTACTTAGTCAATACATCGATATAAAGACACAAAGGGCATCTTTACTTTCAGATACAACATTTGTGTACTTTGTCTACCACTTACTAGGGAATATAGGAAGACAATTACAGTAGCTTAAACATTCATAAAAAATGACTTTCCAGTACTGATTCAGCAGTCACTCTTTATTACATGTACTGCAGGCAGACGTTCATCCCATCTTTTTAAGGACTGGGTCAAAACTGAGTAATTTACAGCAAGAGAGAGACGCCAGACAAGTTATCAAGGAATTTCTTGGGATAAACGCAACCATAAAACTTATATATATATATATATATATATATATATATGTGTGGCAAGGTTCCCAGCTTGCCAATAAATATCTCAAAATGGTACACATTTGATGTAATTGCTTACTGTGAGTTTCACTATAGCCTTTTTATCAGCCAGAATGACTTGAGCAATATCAAATAAGTAAACCTCCTTATCATTTCCCTGCCAGATGACAGCTCTAATCGTGAGCTATATTTCCCCACATTCCTTTCAAACTGAGCTGTTCAGACCTAAATAGTGTATGGACACCATCATTGCCTTAGTCAGTGTAAAGTCAGCTATATTAGTTTTTATGAGGCTAAAATGCTAACTGGTTAGTGTAAAACTGCTAATCCCAAATAAAAGGCTTGTAATCACATTGTTCCCTTGAAGTAAATTATATGTTCATCCCCAAAGCTTACAAAGCTTAGCACGATCAAGCCAAGTCATTTTTCATGTTATGATTAACACACTTTGCTTTTATAAAGGTAGTTAGCTGTTTCAAGCTATGTTGTGACCAGCGTTGCAACATAATGTCAAATTATTCACCAGTGGTTTGATTTTTTGTACTAAATGAAGTGGATGGCTAGCGATGCCAACATGTGAACCAACCATACCCATCCTTTTTATACAAATGGGTTAAGTGGAAAAAAGAACTTTTTTTTTTTCTATACAAATCCAGGGCAATCCAGGCCAATTCTAGACAGGTGGAAGCCCTAGGTGTGTCCTCTGAATAATAAAACATTTTGCTGTTACAAAGCTAGTTACCTGTATTAAGCTACTGTATGTGTCTGTAGTTTATTGTCTGTATAATAACAAATAATACATCAAATTAATAGCAGAGCTGAAATAATTGAATGGTCACATACCATGACAGGGTTACATCATGCTTTTCCTGGCCTCTTTGTTAGCAGTTCAAGATCGTTAAACAACCGTTTGGCTTCACAGAACTTGCTAAGAATATGTACTTAAACAATATTCTACAAACTACATATGAGACATTTTAGGCAGTTGCGTTTGTACCACCCTTTGAAGATCTTTCGCTAGTCCGTTTGAGGTTTCAAATGAAGATGTTTCATGATGGATGATGGGTTTGGTATGAAATTAAGCTGGATATGGGAATGAAGTAATAGCACTGAAAATAGTAATATGACAGTGATGCTAATGAAACAGTAACGTGTGGTAATTATGACCACAGATGAAGCAGAATAAGCCATTTAGAGCTGAAGGCATGACTCTGAGGCTCTGAGAGGTATCTTTGTATCTCGAGTCCTTGAGCAGAGAAGATGTTTGTGTAAATGGACAGTTAAATAACGTGTCTTACAAAGCTCTTGCTCTGTTGCCTCCCCTAACCTTAATGAGTCGAGGGGAATGCTGTGGTTCTGACGTGTGTGGTCATCGTTCTTATATCATTCCCACTCCATCTTGACTGCAACCCATGGAACAAACCTTGGGGCCATGATGTCATGATGCTTTTGGTAACCACGGCGCCGTAGAGGCCCCAGGCATGACCTTCTGCTGACCGCCTCGTTCCCAATCCCCACTAAAACCACTCAAGCCTCTACGCATTCCAGTTTGATTCGATGTAACAACATTTGGGATACAATTTTTTAAATGATGTCAAACTCTCTTCACCTCTGAAGTACTGAAGTAGGATACTATTCATCTGTATACAAATACAATCTAACTTATTTCAACACAGTAATAGAAATCAAATCATGAGGAACGCTGGGAAACTCATGAGGCCTCTGAAGGCTTAGCGGACTTGTACTTATTGGACTCTCTTTCTCTTCTTTTCTCATAAGATTCACACCACAACTATTCAAAATGTAGGGGTTCATTGAAATAGGCAAATATAAGGAATGGCGTCGTGTTCTTGTTCTTTTACTATCTGAGGTTAAACTTTGGCACGAGAGGGAATCTCCCAAGTGCGTGTGTGTCCATGTTTGCTTGTGTGGCCATGTATCGAGCTCTTTTGCTCTTTGTGGGAACCAAATGTCCCCAGGCTGATGGAAAACATGAACATTTAGATGCTGTGGAGATATCTGGCATGTTACCATCGTGAACAATCTTATTCTTTTAATAATTACAAAACAACAACAACAAACGCAATTTTTCTTTGAAAATATATTATGCTGAAATATTTTCTGTGGATGTCTCAGCGAGGCTAAGGTTAGGGCTGGGTTAGGTGCAGGCACAGATGGCGTTATTTGTAGTAATAATGAAGGCAGTGGAAATACCCCAAAATTAGTAATGCAAACTTGGGTTGCGTATCTTCGTCCTCTGTTTTCAGTTCTGCATAATTTGCCCTGGAAACGCAGCTACAATTCTGGGTTTTGGCTTATCTGTAGGACCCAGAGAAACATCTATCACTGTCAGAAATAAAACCACCAATGTTTCCACCAATCACTTTTACAGCATAGTTAAGCGCATCAATGTTATAACAATTCACAGCATTTGTTTATAGACATTTTGTAAGTCAGAATTTAAAAAAAAATCTAAATGTCTAGGGTAAAGGCTTTTAAATGTGCCTAGTTATTCATTTCCAGTATACCGTTGGCACAATGTATGCGTCCATATGTATCTAACGCTTTTTTGTCTCCGCAGGCAGAAAGACTGCCCGGAAGAAAAGAAACAATAAATCGCCTTTAACACATTTGCCTTCCAAAGGAGGATCCTCACATTCTCACTGGCATTCAAATCAACATTTTGAAAAATTCAGCATGAAAGGTCCACTTCCGAAAATTGAGTATCAGTTCCAGAGTTGGCCCTAATCTCAAGACCCTCACTGCCAAGCGCCGATCAGCCTCACCAAAACATCCTCAAGTCCATTAGGGTGTGATAAATGAGAGGCCTCTGGGATGAAAGACAAGGAAATGAGGGAGAAAAGGAAAATAAAAAAGGAGGAGGGCGGGTGGAATTACTTGATATTACAGCTTAAGAGCTTTCGTAGCCTAGCAGTGTGTTATTTGGTGTCACTACTAAAAATGTCAATCACAATGACAATTACCCTCATCTGGAGTGGAAATGTGTGGATTTCTACATGGGAAAAGTAAAACAACAGCTGTATTATAAGATACATTTTATTTTTGGGGAAAATTTAAATCAAGTATATTCAAAGCATTATTTGTTTTCAGTTAAACTTATTTAGAGGACATTTATAAAAGGATCTTCAAAAGCAATATTTGTTCTAATTGTAACACTGTAACCCTGTACAGAAGTTTGATCATGCCAGATTAAAATACAAGTTTTATCGATTTTCTAAGTGAAGATAAGTGAACATCCTCTCACGACTTTGGTTTTTTTTCCAATATATTCAATTCTGCGAATAAACAGTAATCTTACATTAAAATATCTAGACAATGTTATTTATGTCACAATATATTTAATGCATATCTATATCTAATATATAATATAATATAATATAATGTTTTCTTATGGTGTTCAATGCATATACAGGTGCTGTAAAGTGCCTAGTGATTTACAGCACAGAGTTGCGTATCTAGTATAAAGTACTGCACTTAATGAAATGTATAGCTGTTAATTCTGTTCCTTTTTCTCTGGGTATCAACATGGGCTTTTATTTCTTAGCAGTATCTGAGCTCAGGACCGGCTTTCTCTCTAACCGATTTCTACCTAGCAAAGATACTTTCTCTAGATAGACAAAGCACTTTTTGTAAATCGCTCTGGATAAGAGCGTCTGCTGAATGCTGTAAATGCAGATGTGTACAGGTAGCCTTCATGAAAATATATCCTAGTAGCATCTTGTAGATGTGTTAGAAATAACCCATACTGTGTCCCATTAGAGAATAAAATGATTACTTTCAACACAAACCATGCTAACACAAATGTGTTATCTCACTTAATACAGACAATGGCCTTTATCCATCAAAGCTGCATACAGTCAAATTTGATTGAAAAGTGAGCGCATGCAAATTCTACCCACAGTTTTTATATTCATCAGTTTCATCATCGGCATATCTTTATGACCAAACGATCGTCTTGTAGGAGTGTGTGTAAATGTGAGCGTAATAGTTTAACGACCTGAAAAACATGCACATATAAACACATATGAAGAAATACTGCAACTATTCCTTCCATTTAAACATATTACACTGTTTTATACTATAGTCCCTGCCCAAAAACTAAAAAAATACAAAGCACAGCTAGAGCAGAAGCTGCAATAATGCAGTGTTGAAACAGGGTATTTTAGATAATTAAACATTTATTATCCTTAAGACATTTTTTTTAATTAAACATATTATTTCATCATAACTTTAACAAGCTTGGTCAGTAGTGGGCGCACTGCCTAAAACTCCACCTACAAGCACAGGTATTGGCTCACAAGCTGCTGGTGTCAGTGTATTGATTCCCTACCTACACATCTGCATGACTTAGAGCATGACATGTAAAGGAGGAGGCTGGTGCTTGATTTCACGCACCGAAGCTCATTCATCACATATCCACTTGTTTTCATGCCATATGAAGTTGAACAAGAGGCAGAAGAGTTTGTTCGTCACTACAAAACTGCGCTCTTCTTTACGCAAATTTGACGAAGGAGGGCCAGCGTGTTTAGGTGTATAACACAATGCTTTGTTTTCTAATTCCACACTGCTTTTGGTAAAAGTATTTAACAGGACCTGCTGCATGTCGTTAACACATTTGTTTTAAGAGCACAACTTCTGTACCTACATTGTTCTTTTTTTTCACAGCATTTTGCTGCTTCCGCCGCCACAAGTCACACCAGAACTAGACTTCATTCGCCCAAATAAAGCAGTCCACTGAAATGTAAGAGAGGCATATTAATACAAAAACAGACAGCGCACCCCCCCCCCCCCCTCCCCCGCCCCACACCACCACCACCACCACTCTTTGTTCAAACCACAATACAAGATCACTGGCATGTCAAACAGCAATTGATGTCCCTCTTCCAGGATGTTTTCTCTTTGGGCTCTGCTGGCACAAACCCTTGCTGGGACCCAAGACGACAGAGAAAAGCCATTCTGTGGTGGACAAGATGTACCCCCCCCCCCAACCCCCTTCAGTGAGCCCTATCACCATGGAGGCACCATAACGACAGCTGCCGCGAGAGACGGAATGGAAAGGCGCGGAACGAGCCACAAAGAAACTGGATGGGAACATGATGTGGCCCATTATGGAGTGAGCGAGAAGAAAGAGCAGGCAAGGCAGATCCTCATCTGTCAACTTCAGAAGCCGAGTACAGTGATGAGAAGGGACTCTTCAGACCGCAAATGAGCCTTTCAATCAGTTGGGTAAAATATTACGTGGTGTAACACCAAGTTGATGGAGAACGGGGAAACATCAAAACGCAGATGAAAGAGCAAGCTTTAAGAGCTTTTGTAGCGAGGCTGCGATGTAGCTAATGCACTGAAATCAATAATGAACTAGTAGAAGAGTTCATGAAGTTCAGCAGAAATCTACCACAGTACGGATTATTACAGGATTACCTATAACGGCAGCTGGAGGAATCGTGTTAAAATGTTTGCAAGGTTGTCTGGTGCAAAATGTGATGCGAACAGCATTTAGATACAGTTTTATGGGAGAGCATTTAAGAATTTAACAATGGCATTTACAAAAACAACAACAAAAAAAAAAACTTCATTGTTTTGGAAGCCTAATGTTAGCTACCATAAAAAATGTGGCAATAAAGACTGTTATACATGAAAATTCCAGAAATTGTAGGTACAGTTGTACGCAAATGTCTGAACCCCCTGCTCAGTTATGCACCCTCTTCTACTGGGAACATGAAAACGGCAGTTTTAATGCAGAGTTTCTATTTATTGGCTTAGTTTAATATATTAAAAACAAACAAACAAAAAAAACAATAAAACAAAATGTACAACTTTTTGCACAAGCTATATTTAGTTTTTTTTCCAGCATGCTAAATTCAGCAAACAGTGATTGCATATTAAAATGTGTAGAGGTGTGCTCACTGTAGATGTGTATTTATTTTCACTAAAAATATCAACTATTAGTAAGTAGACCAGGGTGCACAAACTTTTACACACTTCTGCTTACAGTACGGTATAGACGTCTGGGATTTTTTAAAAGTTAAATCTGGAAATAAACAGCAAAAAGTTTTACAGTTCGGAAAAACACAAAACAAATAAATGTTAGGACAGGTAAAATGAGGAAGAACTGTTCAGGACTCTGCACTATATGTAGGCTACTATTCAGATGTAAGCAAGTTTGTGATATTAATCCTGCACAAAAAGGACAGATTTTTTTTTCCAAGTCCCCTCAATCGACATACACAGTCAGATGAATATCAGCAGCATTTGTTCTACACATCAGATGCTTGTGCACAAATTTGTGGCATCTGTCATTAAAGCAAAAGATAATAAGAAATTCTGAAATTCATGTAAATATTTCAAAGGTTCTACTTTTCACTCAAATTGTTATAGTGATATTATTTGTAATAAAACACTGTAATAAACACATAGACAATGCCTGTAATATACTTTTTATTCTTTTAGGACGTCATAATCTTTTCTGCACTTTCTGAAGCATCAGAAGCTTCATTTACCTCAGAATCTGGTGAAATCTGGTGACCATCTACAAATAGGGCAGCTGAAGATGTCTGTGAAATATGGTTCTTTATTTTTGCTCCTCACATCGTCATACATGCACTAATTCTTGTGTAACCCAGAATAAGAACATTGCTCTCCCTACATGGGTCATGTCTGTCTGTCTGCCTCGCGCCATGCTAATGCAGTGCAGATGTGCACTGAGGCACTTCTCGCGCACTTTGAGAAAAAGTCCCAGTATTTGATCAAACGTGGTAATAACACACACATATACACACACACACCCACTCAGTGACTGACAATATTTTTCCTTGTATTTTTAAGGACCGTTTTATTTCAAAAGTACACAAACAGGACTAATTTCTCTCATTATAAGGCAAAGCTCATACAGAACAACCACTCACATTTGTAGACTTTAGAAGTCCATTATCACAGTTGTATGGTTACCACTTGCAAAATTACAAATAAAACCTTCTCTTTTTTTAATATGTTTATAATCTTCATCTTCAGATGATATTTCACTTATGGATTTATTTTATTGGTTTATTGGTTATTTTATTTACCTTTCTGGAACTCACAGTTCACAAACACAGCAGTAACACTCCAGTCATCATTATATTCATTTTTCATTGTTATATTCTTTTTCTTACCATGAATGTCCATGAAAAAATTCTTCAAAATAAAAAAAAAAAAAAAAGAAAAATATAAGAAGTGATTCCGACATCTCTGTGAGGCTGTGCCATTTTCCGGAGTGATTATTATTTTTTTTTTTAAATTTATCGCTTATGTTAACTTACTTTGCTCAGTGTCAGAGGTTGGTTTATTTTTCATCGCTTTCACATGCCGAGCCAAGTCGAACCAGGCCGAACTAAGCTGGGTTTGGTGGGGGGGGGGGGGGGGCAGTTCTCGTCACCTGGGAAACAGTGCAACTAAGAGAGCGAAGAACGTCACTGTTAGTGACGCAGTCAGACCTAATGCACGTCCACATTCCATGGAGTTCTCCTGTGGGTCAGAGAAAACAAAGACAGACTGAAGTTAATTGAAGGATTATTACGAAGCAACATTTATTACCCAATACTGTTCAGTTTTAACTTAGTTAATGTTTCTCTCTTTATGCCGTACTAACCCAATGATACAGATTTTGCTCCAGCTGGTTTGTTTTGAATGACAATTGGATGACAATGATGATAATAATGACTGACTAGCGGAAGGAGAAGTGAACTATATATATATATATATATATATATATATATATATATATATATATATATATAATAAGAATTAAATATATGATATAGTATCCATAAACTATTACTACAGTTCAAAAGTTTGGAATCACTTGTTTTCGCTAAGAAAACATTTTTCAGTGCCAAGTTCATTTTTTCAAACCCTCCTCTCTGCAGCACTACAGTGCATTTTATCATCAAAACATCAATCACAGCACAACTGTCGATCCACTATTGCATGTAAATCTATGATGCAGTGCTTATTTGCTCTGTTGTTTTGTTTTGAATTGTAATTTGTTACTCCTGGGCTGATCATCTAAACAGTGCTATAAAAAGTGGAACAGGGCAAAAGTTGATTTGAAGTGTTTTTGTGGTTAGAACTGATAAAATACTGACCGTTCATCTGAAGTTTGCTGCGCAATTTTTCATTGAAAGTGACTGAATTGAATTTTGTTTGAAGTCACAGAATAGGTTTGTCTTTACTACACAGGAACAAATCAAGTAATATAATCTAATAAATCCAGTATGTATATATTACATAATGTAGCAAAAAATGTAAATGTTAATGTTCACTCTACCTGACCTGCACATTCTCATCCACATCGCACTTAATGTCCTCTCTTTCTTATACAATTAGGAATCAGTATTTATTATCTACTGGACCTATATTGCACTGTCCATTCTGAACAAAATAACTATATAATAATATAGTTCTAATAATAGAAGTGACCTGTTTTTTAGATGGTCATTGTCAGGGTTGGTCTTCAGCTCAAACGGGAATCAGCTGTGACTGGACCATTTCAGTCAGCAGTCATCATTAACCATAATCATTAATTGAGCTTTATTTGTTGTCCAATATAATATTTGTGAGTTAACAAATAATTTGCAGCATATTTTTATGTTAGACGAGTTCAGTGTAACAGTGTACGCAAGCATTTGCAAACCGAGTCACAGATACTTGGTTTTGCTTGCATGAGCAGTGAATTAGAGAATTTTGGAAACTGTGGTCACTGAATGCAGTCAGTACTCAAGCAAGGAAAGAAAGGTTCATGGTTTGGTTGGCTTGGTTTAAATCTAGTGTTCTTGTGCTAATTGCATGAAGAGTTTTGAAAAACACAACCCAGGACTAATAATGCTTGTTATCAATAACAAAATCTGTCATTTTATATACAATACTTAGATGTATAAGGTAGATTTTAAACTACAATACCAAAAGGTAGACCTTGATGTTTTAATCTATATTTCAAGTTGGGAAAAACAAGAAATGTGAACATTTAATTACCACAAGAAATACAAGGTTTTTTGGCCATTCATGTATCAATCATAGTTTCATTCTTGACTTTTTATATAGCTTTCTCAGTCGATTTAGAAACATTCACTGCAAAAATGAATTCTTAATTCATTTAATTCTTAAATAAGTTCAATTGCATAATAAAAAGCCCACAACATTCTCAAAATGAGGAATATCCTATATTTACTAAATGCAAGTTAATTTTACTTGCCAAGGTGCTTTTTTTGCAGTAATGATGATTTTTTTTTTGCAGTTTTCATATATATTGTATATACACTCTATAGCTCTGTTCATCATCCTGGTCTATACTTTCATCTGCAACAAAATGTGATATTAACAATTGCAAACATTAGAACAGCAGTAAAGTTGTCTGCTAAGCTTTTTGAGGTACCTCAGGATGGAAGGGGTGGCATGTGTCTGGACGCCTCCTGTGTTTCTGCAGCTTCAACCGCTCACATTTCAGAGATTCGTTATGTGCAGCAAGGTTAAGCAAAACATTCATGCAGCTGGTAAGCACTCTAAAAATGTATTCCACCAATTTGCATTTTCTAAGGAAACCAGTTGCTTACACGCTAAGATGTGTGCAAACTCCACGTTGCAACATGACAGCTTTTATGCTAAGTTAGACAACAGTAAGTAATTTAATGCTACTCAGGTCCTAAATCAGCTAGAACTGCACGTGCATATTTACCATTTCTTGGCTCTTCGAATGACACACTCAGACACATGTCAGCAGAGCTGACAAAGAGCAGCTTTAGAAAGCAATGCTGTCAGGCTTTGAGCATCAGAAACAGACCGGACCCAAATGAAGCCACCCATATGAGCTTTTTTGTCAACAGAACGTCTGGTGTTGATCACTGGTCCATTCCGGGCCATTGTGAAATGCAACATCTGTTTGGTGCTCTGCTCAGAGAGACAGAGAGAGCACATTGTATTCAAAAAACCTCAGCGTCTTCGGTGATGGAAATCCATGAATTTCAGCACAAACATCTTGCATGCTTTTCATCTCCATGCATACAAAAAGGCCAAATAAACTCTCTCCAAAGAAATGCAGCCACAAATTAAAATCCTACCTTTTTTTTCCCTTACCCCCTTCATATTGTTCTCTTTATGGGTCAGATGAAAAACATAAATTTTAACGAGCATAATAGGATTGGCACCCCGGAAATTTATGAGATGGAAAAAAGAGAGAAAAAGTAGTTATGTGTATTACATTAATACATGAAAGGACACCACGCTGTAGTTCTGGAAACTATTTAGTTCGAAGTTTTTTTTTTTTGTTTTTTTTTTTGTTTTGCCGATTGTGAATAAGAGGTAAACCAAACAAACCAAGACAGAGAAAAACAGTCCTTGGAGCAGCTCATGCTGGAACAATAAGAGCTATAATGAAAACCTGCCCATCCCTGCTGACAGTTGGCAGGCTGGGAATTCAAAGAGCCTACATTACGATTTTATTACTATTGCCATTTGGTTGCAAATTTGAACTAGCTGGTGGTAAATTACCTGATAAACACCAGGCATGGGGAGATGGTAGCGCAAAATTTATACTTCAGACTTGGATTGTGATCACAATATTACACAACAGCAATCAAATAAAATCTTCAAAATCCTTATGAAAATCAAAGAACAATGAAAAACGTCCATCTCTACTGACTGTCTCTTCTAGTTGGCAGTAATGTGTGATCAACTCCAGAAGATCTTTGCCAAACATCTCTGCTCCAAAACAATAAAGCACTTAATGCACCACAAAGTTGCGCTTTGGCATATGAAATATGAAATTAAATTCTGTGAGTTTACTAAGAATCTAAACATACATAATGCGTAATAATATCATGTAGGATGACTGCCTGATGTATGATTTCATGTATAGTGATTAAAGCTGTGTGTAAAAGATTCTCCACAAGGTGGAGCTAATAGCACTCAAATCCCACAATATCAGGATTTCACGAAAGTTTTCATGTACATGAAGTACAGTTTTTGTTTTTGACAGTTTACTGTAAATGTTGAAGTGAGGTAAGAAACTTTTAACTTTCTAACTAGCTGTTCTAGACCGAACAGCTCAGCAGACAGCTAACAGGCTAAAAGACTACTCCAATAATAATCACAGTTAAGCTTTACTAGAGAATATTCACTGTAAAATTGTACCCACAAAGTATGAAATATGCTACTGGAACGTTAGTTAAAAGTCTCAAATGCTTCAGTTTTAAACACAGCTGGCCTAAGCAGTATTAAATGCAGTGTGAGAAGTCAATGTACACAGCTGCCTTGCTAACATAACATTGGAATTCACATAGAAGCATTAAGGTTACCAATAGGATTAGCATTGTCTTTGCAGTGGTACACTTCTCTAACACATTAAGAACATGGTTTGCATGATTTCAGACTCTTTGAAAGGCTCTTCACAGTAAGTTGTTGCTCAGTTAAGCCATTTCTTGATTGGCCTTAAAAAAAAATAAAAAATAAAATAAATAAATAAATCACACTCACCGGTTACGTGATTTATTGCCAAAACATCGGTTCCTCGATTATTAATATACTCAAAAGTGACACCCTTAATAACATAACATCATAGCCTAACCTTCTACCATCTACTATGCAGCGTTTCCTATCTCTCCTTGCTTTTCTAAAAGGATATACATGATTTCGATGGGGTCCATTGTGATGGGTCCAAAATCCCTGCACGTACACTTGTTGTCCACCACCACCATGAAGAGGTTACTGCTGGGAATTTGTTGAATGACGAACGACCTTGAGAAGGCAAGAGACAAAGAAGAAAAACACAAATAACGCGACGTTTCGTTATGCATGTGTTTCATTAAGCTATTCCGATTCAGCTTGTACTGTAAGACGTTTTAGGCACACGCCAAAAAGATAACGTTCCTCTTCAGCCACCTCATCTTTCAATTTTCTCCTGTCTCTCTCACACACTTTCACCCACACACACACAAAATATTTCAAACAGGCCGAAAGGGTGTGATGTGTATGTGTATTAATGAGTTTGAATGTGCCAAGTGGACCAATAGGCCTCTACGCTTTGCTTCGCTTCGCCAGATGTGCTGCCATTGTTTCATCCTCACTCACCACTTTTATCAAACTTTGCAGAGTGAAGCCAAAGGCTGGCCAATGAAGTGTTGCAAAATATAAAACATTCAAAAAGGGGGGAAACAAATTGGAACCACACTCAAATTCCAACTTTTTTTTTTTTTTAAACAAGGATTTTTTTTTTTTTTTTTATAGGTTGGGGAGATGGATTTTGAGCTGAAGTCCACATCTCTGATTTATGCACCTCTGTGAGACTTATGAGAAAGAAGGGTATAGAGGATGATCCCGCTCTCTTTCTTTATCTCTGTCTCCCTCTTTTTCCACAGTGCGTGTGATTTATGGCCCTGCCCGTGGAGAGGTTTATCGCACATTTGGTGGATTCTTGTCCGCTCGACTAGGACCTCAGCACAGACGCACTCAATCTATCCCAGATACACACTGTCTGGGGCAGAGTGGCTTGATATAATCAAAGAGCCAGTTGTCTAACCCAGACTATCTAAATCAAGCCCAGAGATGCACTCACATTTAATACGTATTGTCTTGATTTAGCACAGGGCATGAACTCTTTTTCCTTAAACAAATACTAAAGTCAAACAAATACTTTCTTGTTGAGATACTGATGCAGGTCCAGTGCTCTATCAAACCAGATGTCTGTCCTGTTAGACACTAGTGTAAATTTTTGACATAGAATAATCTCCAATTTGCAGTTTTTTGGGGTTTTTTTTGCTGTTGTTACAGAGAATTTGTAGTGAGGAGAACTGCTACTCAATAACGCCTCCTAAGCAAGCCCAAGAACTGAGTCGGCTGTTGTCACATCACTGTAGGGTCTTCATAACATGTACATTTAATAACATATTTGTAAATACGTTATTATGAGGCTGCATTTTTAGAAGAGCTGTTTGTAAAGAGAGCCGTGTAGCTGTTCATGTTTGGAACCGTACACGTCTCCTTAATATAAATATGATATATGATCCTTTAAGTCTCTGCCTCCATTTTTGGAGGGAATGATGCTTCACAACAGCATTAAAAATAAACGTCTGCTATTTAATCTCTTTTACTTTACAAAACAGGTGGTCATCTTGCGATTATTGGCATAAGCTGTTTATAACTACTCAAGTAGTCTCTATGTAGACTCAGAAAATGAATAAAAAGACGGCAGAAATGTTGACATTAAATAAATGAATGGTGTTGAATTTAAATAACCGCTTTATGCAAAATGGACAAAACAGAATGAATTTCAAGGGAGGTTAATGATTTATTTGGATCCAAAGAGAATTCCATTCCAATGAAACCCCCAAAAATTATATCAATAAAATGTTTTAATTTTATTTCATCGACAATTGAACTTTGAGGTATGAGGTATCAAAGTCTGTGTAGACTGTCTTTGCTCTTTTTGTGGCCTGAATGTTAAGGTTGCACAAAAACCTAGTCTTTGGAGTCTTCAAATAAAGTGTTGCCAAAATGTAGGAAACAGAATTAGCATTAATATTTGTTTGTAGAGGGCTACAAATGCAATAACATTGACAAAGTATAGGCATTTCAGCACCTAAACGTTCTGCTTTATAATAAATATTTAATCAAATATCAAATCTAGACATAACAATACCGATTCTGATACCATCGTGTCTCTCGGTTATAAACCGTGAAACCACACTGTTACTGGTGAAGTTCTACTGAAATCCACTATGAAGTATTTCTAACCCGTACCTCGTTGAAACAAGCGAAGAAAATCTTCAATTTCAATCCACACCAAATTTGTGTTCTTAAACTAGAAGAGTAGATGTTTTACAGAATATCCTGCACATATTCTTGATTTACAGAAAACAAACAAACAAAAAAAAAAACTACTCTGTCCTGATTTTCTTGACATTAAACACAGACGAAACGAAGTCAAAGGAGCAGAGTTGAACTTGTTCACACAGAATGTAATCTGAATGTAAATGTCAGTCATTGTGAAACTCTCTATGTAATAAAACACGTAATTATATGATTACATTTGAATAGCACGGCAAAACAAAAGTAACCATTTGTAAAACAGTAAGTAGCCATTTGAAGTAAGAAATTACTTTTTCCGGAAAATGTGTCACAGCGCTGTCACTTGTCAGCTAGCAGATCTGAAGAAATGAAGCTTCGCCCACAGCGTGGTGTGTATGTTCCTGTCCATGTTGGTCTGCCTATTCAAAACTGAAAAGCCACATTTGTCCATTTCCATCAAACCTGTGCGGTTACGAGTTTACATGCTCACTTGTGGTGCATAGTGACCTAGAATCTTCTAACAAACCTGACTTCCAGCCCACCCAGGAACCCCCGGTGGCCCCATCTTTGTCCAATTATCAGCAAGAAAATAGAGCAATGATTAAATAACCAAATATAACTGCTGCCTGGATTCTAGGAAATGTATTAAAACCAAGAAACAAGAGTATTTCGAGAACACATCACTTTCAGTCAACACTTATACCTCACCTAACCTAGACCAGACCACCAACCACAAGCCAATGTCAGCCAACAATAATCTGACCTTGCTTTAACCCAAAATAACCTTGGGCAAATTGTATTCAACCCATTCTACGTTCAAAAAAAGCCTTAAAAGGCCCTACAAAGGGCCTGCGTAACCGGCATGACTTGAAATACCCAGCAAAACAGTCACTGAGACCGGCCTAGGATGGATTTTGGTTCATTTGGATAGGGAACAGTCCAAGTCCAGCTCAACCTCGCAAAACTTGATTGAATGGAGACCTACAAAAAGCCAGTCCAACTTAATCAGACGATATAAAGCAGAGACTAGGAGTGCTGGCCAGAGGAGCGTGTTTTGGCGGGAAGGGATAAACACACTTCCCACTCGAGCAGTGGCTGGCCTTGTGCTCCAAATTAAACACACACACACACACACACTCACACACTCACTCACACACACACTCACAAAACTGTCCATGCTGTCAGAGACATTAATGGTTGGTGAATGAGCCAAAGATGAAACACAAAGCAGATACAGGTGAGATGCAGCAGAGGCTCATTTACAGCTCTTTTCATGATGTATTTATCAATTGGCCTTTACCACTTCATTAATGACTACAGTTCTCTTCCATCTGATTCTCCATTGTAGTCATAAAAACTGCAACCATGTTTTAATTTACCGACAACCTAAAAACAGAAAAGGCTAGAGTTTAAAATATTTATCCGGCTGTATTCTGCAACTGGGTCTGGCTCACATTTCATGTTTGTACACTCACAGCCTGCCTCACACTTTTAACAGATTTTAGTCTGCAGTTATTCTTGCTTTATTTTTCCTTTCTTGATTCTTCCTCTGTACTTTCACTACCTTAAAACAGTTTTCATTCTGGCACGCTGAAGTCACCCTCTCAGGTGAGCTACACAGGACCCATGCTTGTGAGGGAAAAATGGGAAATAAACAGCGAATTGACAGGAAAGTCAGGAAAGTGTAATTTACTGTCGCCAAAAGAACATTTCATTAATGCTTCATGGTACATTATATGTAACAGATCATCTGTAAAAAAAGAGATTTAGTAAAAACAATAAAGGTGACTTGCTATACTAGCACAGCACAGAGTAAGAGCAGAAGATGGAAAATTTATCCAGACTAAAATGTTTGAAAAATAAATTGAAAAATAAAGTTTGATGAATAAATTTGAATAACGTTGAATTTAAACTTAATATTGGGCAGCTGATTATGTATGTAAATAGCATATTATTGAATATTTTTTACATATATATCTGTGTGTGTGTGTGTGTGTGTGTGTGTGTGTGGATGATCATGGGCAGGCTTGGGTCAGTCTTGGATAGATGGTTGAACAATTTTGGAAAAATACCCAATTGCAATTTTTGTGATTGATATTGTGTCTACAATTCATTGTGATTCTGTGATTATATTCAAAAAGGAAGATCATGCGGACTTTGCTTTAACATGACAATGACATGTTCAGAACCAGAAGCTACAAACTCTCTGCCATGGAACCACTACAGCAGCTTGTCGTGACTTTCCCGTTCTTTAGACAAATATTCAGGAGAGGAGAATGAGTTTTACAAACTTTAACTGAATAAAATTCAACACGTATAGCCGCTGTTTATTTTTAATGATTTCTTTGCAACGATCATATGTGCAACTTTCTAAAACGGTGTTTTCTGACAATCCGACACAACATCAGTTTAGACATCGACAGCTGCCATGTCTCACGGAACTGGATCTCTGAATTTTACCTTCAGGTTTGGAGTTACAACCAGGATAATGACTAGAGCTGTAGGCTCTAGATTGACAAAGCACTTCTTGTAAGGCGCTCTGGATAAGAGTGTCTGCTAAAAGCTGTAAAAGTAAATGTAAAAGTAGAAGCATACGCAGCATTTAGTGTTAGCTTTTAAAAAGATCAGGTCATGGGTTTGGTCTTCTTTGTACTATCCATGGCTTCTGTTCATTTCCCCAGCACTCAGGGGTCCCCAACACTTAGTTCCTTTTTCTCTGCTTAGAAGTAGGCGTGCATATTTAGTATCCACTAAGATCAATGTTAACCTTATTTTGTTCTGAATTATCAATGGGTAAACCTGAATTTAGTAAACACTAAACACTACAACTAGCCTACATTCAAACCTATGTACCCTTGGGGTGGCAGGAGCCAGGCCATTTATTTCTGCCTATCCTGACTTGAGCGTTGAGTGTAGTATACCAGAATGCCAGTTAGTTGTCTTGTCACGTACACAAAACATTAACGTTTGGTTGCTTTTGATTGGTCTAACTTATCTACAGGCAGCTCGTATGCCCCACGTGTTTAGTTAAATGACTCAACTTAAAATTTAGGCAATGTCGTTGATAATGTAGACACTAATTAAAATTGCAATTTAAAAATTGTGCTCCTTCAAATTCAGATTTCAAGCGTTTTTTAGTTAGATGCTTAGTTAGATGTTCTCTGGTCAGTTTTGGACTTGATAATGATATGGTTGGGTTCAGACTCAAAGCACAATGCTGTGGGGGTCAAGCTCAGACAGTAAATTCTCAGACTTTACCATGAGCACGTTTAGACTCTATCAAACTGAGCAGCATAATGCAGACATGATCTATCTCAGGACAACTTTGTCAAACCTTCTCGAAGTTAGCTGTGCCCTTTTTAAAAAACATAACCCAATACTAAACACGCAGCACATCTCTCCAATTTCAAACACCATATATAAACTGTATATGCAGCAGAGTGCTTCCGTCTAAGCCAGGACATCAGGCACTTAGCTTTACCTTAAAGCTCAGATATAAACTTAATACTACTTCATCAAAGGTTCATGCAGAGCGTTTAAGCTAAATTTCAAACATCGTAAATACGTTCAGCTCTGCATTTGACCCAAGGATTCTCCTCTCCGAAGCATGACCTCAGCTTTAACTTAAAACTGCAATATAAACTTTATACTACTTTATTCTACAGTAAGGCATAGTCCTAAAGCTAAAGTGGTCCATTATGGTCTCATTTTAAACATAGGCTGGCCAAGGCCCTAAAACATGATCAATACTTCGCATGGAGACTGTAAATCTATATTTTTGGGCTGGATCAGAGCTTTAAGGTCCGAGTTAAAAGTCTCTCTGCACATTCCTCTGAAAGGCTGAGTGCACTTAAATCGGGTTTATAAATGCTGGTGGTGGAGGGCTGATGTATATCATTGTGATAGGGGCACAGCGGCTGTAACAGAAAGTTTATACTGCTTGTAAAAAGGCTTTGATGATAAACCACCCACATCCCCCTTCTGACTGCACTCTTAGGGGAATAAGGACAACCAAGTGCACAGGTTTGTGACCATCATGTGCCTCAGTGGCCTTCAAAGTGGGCTTCTGAATGCATACACGCACACACGCACACACACACACACACACACACACACGCACGCACTCACGCACACGCGCACACACACGCGGGTTTATTTTATACTTTGTCGGGACGTGGGGTCACAGCAGTACGTCACATGCATGTACTGAATCACTGTTATAAGAATATATCTCCAAAATTGAAACCTTTCAGGAGAAGAATAAAAGATTGGTAACGTCACTGTATCTAACACGATTTACAAAAAAAACTCGGAGCTATAAAGCTTTGGTGAGACAGTGGTAATAGCATACAGCAAGGTTGTATGTCAACCTTTTGAGCAGGCAGCACAAAATTTTGTAGCAAAAATACAAGCAAGGCAGAAATGAGATAAAAACAATATAACAATACTTAAACAATCCCAGTAAGAGGAACAACTTGTCATTTTAACTGTGAATAAAAACAGACACAGCATGCCAAAGGTTTGAATTTCACTTTTTTGTTCATCACTGAGAGAGAGGAAGCCTACACCAACAGGAGCTTCGTATCACCAGTACCAAAAGAGTTAGTGAAATATTTTATTACCTAAAAGTAAGCAGCATAATGTTAATATATGATTTTTAATTTAGTTTAATTTTTGATTGTCTTTTTTTTTTTCAGCTGGCACATGGTAAGTTAAATTACCGCCCAAAACTAAACAGCTTTTTGGCATCTCACAGCTCTGCGAGACTTTGTTTACAAACATCTGGATTTGTTCTATAGTCTCAGTTAAATGAGAGACTACAACTACAATATTAAATTTGGGCAGTGGATGTTTGATATTTAGATATGTTTGATATGTCACACCATTTAGGATGAAAAACACAATTAACTGACTAATAATTGACTATGAGCACTAAGACTGGACAAAATATTTAAATGGGGATAAATGCACATAAAGGACCTTCAAACCATTGCTGTAGCTTTTGAGGAAACATTTCCATTGTTTGTATCTGCACCTGTATAGCACCTTTTTTGACAATGTAGGAGAAAAAAAATTCCTATGAGAACACAAAAAAGTCACATGTGCAAAAGACCTTTTTTTTAGTTCATATAACTTTTCAAAAGCTAATGTTTCAAAGAGAAAAGACAGGCTGTTTGGAGTCAATATAACTGAATATGGTACTATATTATTCCCTAGCCAAATATACTGAGGCATATAACTGAGGGTACAATATTACCAATATTGCCACACTGTACTGCCCTGGTAAGTACATGTTTTTGCCATTTTTCAGGTTTTGCCATAATTTGAAAATGCCTGTTACTCTTTACACTCTTTACACATGTAAATTTCATAACAAATGTAAATTTCATAAGAAACGGGCCAAAAGAAATGGCCCAAAATTACTTGGAAAAAAGTCTGGATCCATTGAATTACATTAGAAGGACAGTTGGTTTTTTCCATCTCCTGTAAAATTACCATTATGGAGATATGAGGTTTTGTTCAGACAACAGTGAGCTAGCTTAGGCCAATCTTATCATATATATATATATATATATATATATATATGATAAGATTGGCCTAAGCTAGTAGGAATGCCCTTCCACGTTTAAACAATGAACATAAACAATACAAATGTTAAACAATGTAAATGATGAAGTCAGGGCTGTTTCATTGGCCCTGCTTTTCTCTTTTTTCCCTACAAAGTCAGCACATTTTTTCCTAAAAAGGCACAAAAACAAACACAGACACACACACTTACTTACATACAGTCTGAAAGGTTAAGACTATAAAATAGGAACGCTTTGCTAGACAAACACACTTAACCCTTCACCCATGCAGCAAGAGTCACCGGAAAGCATGAAAAGGAAGAAGCCATAACTAACAGTGTATTTAGAGTCTAATTTATGTATTTATATTCACCTCTGACTGTAGTTCAACCCACTACATGTTTGGCAGAGTTAAAGGCCCAGGCTCTAACCCTCTTTGAGAGCCGCACACATGAATGCACACACCAGCACGGAAACACACCAACACACACATACACAGGCAGATGGCTTTAAAAGGGTTCTGGGACTGAGCTGTGATGTCTGACCACACATTAAGAATGAGATTAGACAGAAGACTCTAAGGACATACACATACACTCGCATACACACGAAGGCGGGTTCAGCAGAGCTGGCTGGCCACACAGTGTGAGAGTGTGTGTGTGTGTGTGTGTGTGTGTGTGTGTGTGTGTGTGGAGAATTACAGTTCCACAAAATCAATGTTACAGTCTGGACCCACACACAGAGCAGCACACTCACGTAGCCTCAAAAATTCACCCCCTCGCATTCATTCACATACACACACCACTAAATGTCACAGACTCTATCCCAGTCATAAACCACTGCCAAGGTAGAGCTGTGACACACACACATACACACACCATTCATAATCTACAGGCCTAATCAAACAGAACTATTACTCTCATCAAAGCCTGAACTTTTTCAGTGTTTTTCTTTTTTTTTTTTGGCTTTATTTAAAATAGCAGCTGCCCTTAACATTGTGCGAACATTCAATCACATGTGGACCAACATAACTGGAGTAAAATCTTATTAGTGTGAATTAAAGTTAAGGACATGTTTTCCTTTTGTTCTGAAGTGTTGAAGATATTGTTATGACACACTGGATTGCGTGTAGAAAACTGCAAATTTACTCAACAGTCTTACTAAAATAAACATATTGAGCGTGTTCAACATTGTTTGTGAAACTGGGAAGGTCATTTAGATAAGCCCGATCTGCAGTTTGACTTTTGAGTTTTTGAGTTTTTGATTTTTTTGTTGTTGTTAAAATCGACAAACGTCGTATTACGGCATAAGGAGGAGAAAAACATACTGAAGTATGGTTTGCACGTGTTGCTGAGTCACACCCTGTACGGCCTGAACAAATCGTTTAAAAGTCAGACGTGTCTGGTCAGATTTCAGTTGGTCAGCCCACGTCATACATCTTCACACATTAACATCACATGCACAAACTCAAAACGGAGGCCCAGGTGTAAAATCAACATTATAGCGATGGATGGCAATAGCGGATAATTCACCTTCACTCTCGGAAAATCCTTCACAACGTATGAAGAGAGTTTTCATTGAATGCTCTCACAACACACTGGAAAACGCCAGATTCATCCACTCGAGGTCACAACCCACTTTACAAAATGTTCTTCCACATGTGGTGTGCGATTGCATATTTTTACCAGAGAGCTCTCCGAAACTCCAGATCTTATGTAGTGCTGTTTCAAGAAAAACAAGCTTTAAAAAAAGAGATTCACAACAGTTTTTCGACATTTAAATAGCATAAGTTTGAACACTTTTACATTATGTGCAGTTTTTTTGTCACTGTCTGATTAGCTTCTGATTAGACAGGCACAAATGCACAAATCCAGTGTGATCCCCTGGAATGGCTGATCCTTCTTGTGTGAGCCAACTGTCCATTATTTGGTGTTCTTTAATATTGCTCATGTAGTGCTACTCTCAGCATGGAGGTTAATGTAGCCCAAATGTAAGCAGCTGAACGTCCATTCATTACATCACTTGTAATTTTAAGTTGTAATTGCTTTCAAAGTTTAAATATATTGACTTAATTACATCGTGTGAGCGAAATAAACATTTTTATTCACATTAATTGAAAATATTTGTGTTGTACTTGCGATAATTTAAGTATTATGCAATACAAATACACACACACACATACACACAGAGTTATATAATGTAAGACAATGGAACCAGAATGTTTTCCAAGTCATTTGGGGTAGTTTCTTTTGGTCAGTTCATCATCAAATTTACATACAATCTAAATGCAAACAGGCATTTTCAAATTATATCACAACAAAAGCGGAGAGATGAGGTTTTCTTCCGACAGCAGTGATGTATACATACACGCACACACACACACACACACACACACACACACACACACACGCACACACACACACACACTCACACACACACACACACACACACACACACACACACACACCTGGCAAACCTCCCTTCATTGAAGCCCAGTATTATTTGTACTTGTCATTCAATACCTGGTTTGACTAATCAACACTTCTTTGTGTTAAATAAGGTGTACTAGTGTAATAACCATGTAATATCCATTCGAGGACTGGTGGCATCCAAGAGGAATATGAAAATATACTTAGTTCTTCAAACTAGCTCACAAGATATGAGCAACTTTTTTGAAAAGAGATTCTTGTTACTTTTTACTCTATTATTGTTTGCATTTATTTTATGATGTGATTTTAAAATGATAAACATTTCCTACGACTCTGAACAAAAAGAAGAAAAGCTTTCATGATTCAAAATGAATAAAATATATTACATCCACAAAACTGCTTTCTTTAAATGACATTTTAACAAGAATTGTATTCATGCATTACATTTTCATTTGAAACCAAGTCAAACAGTACAATCATGTTGATTCAAATCACTTTTTTAATGAAGAGGGTTCACTTTTATGTTAAAAACTAAACTTGAATTAAGTAGAACATGAATTTAAAGTCATCTGTGATCCCTCTCTCTCTCTCTCTCTCTCTCTCTCTCTGTACTGTACTGTCAGCAGTGTTTAAAAGAAATTCGTTCCTAATAGAGCCAACAGTATGAACTCTCAAACACCTTTTATTCTGCAGATGTATGTGTCTGCGAGTGTGTGTGTGTGTGTGTGTGTGTGTGTTTCTAATCAATTTCCTTCATCCAAACAAGATTAAGCTAATCTTAGCCTAGAGGGCAGATACACTTAACCAGATTACCTTGATTTTAGAGCTGCGTCATATTGTACGGGCCTTTGGGAGGTCGAGCGGATGCAGGCCTGTGAGGGCGGGGCTTTTGGCCGGCTTTTGACACAGAACTTCCATTGGCTGTAAATGTGTGAACGTAGCTGGGCTGGCGGTCATGCTGAGCTGTGGTTTACCGTAGGCAGAGAACGCTCTGTGCTGAAGCCAGATGTGCTCTTTGTCGTTCGAAAAAGCGGACCGAATCATTGCTTGCGGTGGCCCTGGTTGGAATCTGGAAGCACAGAGGCGCTCCTTCAAGAGTGGCTGCTTTACACTGCTTCACTAGCAGCGTGAGCTGGGGACCCCGTGTGTACCTGTAGGTGCTGCATAGGCACTCACCACTAAATATACTGCTTAAATCCACTAAATATACTGCTCACTAGAAGATGGAGGACACCTTCCCTTCTTAGAACGGCTTAAATTCAACATCCTATTAATTTGAGCTTTTTTTTGGGTGCGATTAAGCTGAAACTGGGTGTCTATGTTGGGACAAAAGCTCATATTTTCAAAGTGTGTTTTCAACTTTGACTCTCAACCTATTTGGTAGAATTATCCTTATACATTAAACATGCTACATCATTTCACCACACAACACAACATTTATGACGTTCATGCAGAGATAAATCAATTGTTATAATGCGCTTATGTAGGTGTCGCGTAACCTTATGAACCCTGTCCCACAGTAAAGTGTCTTACTTTGATAGTAGTTCAATTATTTATAGCAGTTACAGAAGAGCAAATCTTAAGATTATTATCTGAAGGCTAAGACTGAAGTTTTCAAACATTTAATAACCAGCTTTTTGAAAAAAATACAGGCTGTCACTTTTCAGTTAAGTAAGAAATAATAGCTGCAAAGGCTTGGCAGTGATAAAACAGACATCTGTTAATACTTTGGGCATTTTTGGCCAGACTCAGTTTCGTGTTCTGTCAGCTTCTACTACTCAAGAGAAGCTTTTGCATAAATAATGATTTGACAGTTTTCTTTCCTCAGCAATGTTTAAACGCTCATACTGAAAATCCTTTGCACCAAACCACCTGAAAGGTTCAAGCGCTGACGAGTGCTGACTTCACAAAGGTGTTACAAAGCATTAGGAATGGAGCACATGCTCATTTATATTAAAGTATTTTAAATAGTTGGAGTTTGGGGTTTGGAATCATCTGTTTTATTAATAATTGTTAAACAATAATAACTAATAAAGTGTGGCTTTAAAATGCCATAAACTAGAGACCAAAACTCAAACAGATTCATAATTGACAATATATTGGGTACAATGACAAGTTATGAAATGCTATTAAAGGAATAGCTACTTGACCTGCAAGATGTGGCTGACACTTACTGAATATGAGGCACTCTGGATATCAATTGAATTACACATTCATTCTTGAAAACCTTCTCAATTATTTTAGAATCATCTACAGCTCCATTCATCCCTGAAATTTTCTTCATTTTTACAGTGTCCTATAAATTCTCTGAAACCTAGAGAATGTTAATATCATATTAGGATCGTTTTATTCTGGTATCTGCAACAAAACTGGTTTTATATGATGGAAAACCTTTGAACAGCAGAGTAGGTGTCCCCAAACCTCTGATGGGTGGCGTATACAGACCATTCCACTGATTTGTTTCAAACTTCAGTCTCACAGTAACTCATGTTCAGACCTTAGATATTTGCAATGACTGTGTTATGATCTTAATCGAGATAGTACCAAGCTAAATATGTACAAAATCATCATTTAAAGCAGTGGTCACCAACCCAGCTCCCGGAGACCTATCTTCCTGCTGAATTCAGCTCCAGCCCACATTCTCATACTCCTGATAGTACTGATTACATGGACCGATGATCTGGGTGAAGTACGTTCAAATCAGGCTTGTAAGCAGTCTTCAGGAAGGTAGATGTCCAGGACCAGAGGTGGTGACCACTGATTTATATGGTATTTTCTATTGGGAGGTGGCAGTCCCAAAACCAACCCCTAAATTTAAACTTGTAAAAGAATACTTATTTTAAAAAAAGAAAAAAAAAAGAAAAACATCTTTATTATTTTGAATATTTAATTTTGTCTAAAGTGAAAGATGTAGATTTATCATGGGTTTAATTTGGCAATTTAAAAATACCTTCAAAAAATTTTAAAATGCTATGTCCCTGCATGTCACTACAGAAACACCAAGAATCTCAGTCCATAGACGGGGCCTCATTTTGGCTGCACCCCTGCATCCATGTCCATCACGAGCATCCCACTGTTCTCAAGTAAATGTGTGAAAGTCTGCAATTAAGTAAACTTATTTGTGTTGAATTAATTACTTTGGGTTTTGTAACGACTGTATTGGTAGTGACAAATCTAAATGTTCAAGCATTTGTTTTATTAAAATAAGACTTTCATGCTGATTTTAGTCCAAGTCCGTTAAAAGTCTGAAATGTATTTTCAACTCAGTCGAACCAATTCAGTAGAAAGATCTGGTTAAGTCAGAATATCCAGGACGTTTTTCTGAACGAACTGCGTAAGGAGATTGCTTAATACTATGAAAAATATATTAATGAAAATCACAGTAATTTTCTGTCATTATTTAAAGGAATTAACTTCATTCTTTCCCCTCTTTCTTCTCTCCGTACTTCAGCGCTGCCTCACACTCGTATATTAAACTACTATAGCAGTTTCTTTCCAAATCATTTCTTTAATAAAAACATGTGTCTTTTAATCATACTGTAAAGCTATCCTCTGCATTTCTGTGTTTTGCTTTTTCTCTGCGCAGTCGAAGCAATAAAAATGAAATATGGGCTGAATTGGGACAAAAGTGGCCTGTTCGCTTTGAGCCTCTGCGCTGAAAAAACAACCTCGGCGTTCAATTTCTTGGCATCTCGGCCCTCGACAAGTCCAGCGATCAAGATGTCAGGGCGAGTTAATAAAAGCTTGTTATGTTTATTATATGGTATCAGTGGAGGTGTTGTGTTTTAAAGTGGAAGTCCGTGTGTGCAGACAGGGAAAAAAAGGGTAGTGGATGTTTGGGCATATAGGTGTATAATATTTCCACAGAAGAGGTCAGAAATCACAGCAGGAATACACAAAGACAAACTGTGGCTGATACCATTTGAGACAGTTAAGGCTGATGCCTCTAAATTGAGGTCTATAGAGGATAAATAACATAAATGTGCACATAAACACATACACACAAGAAATCTGCGGGTTTGGGGGAGGGGGGGTGGTACAGGCACGTACACACACACACACACACACACACACACACACACACACACACACACACAAGCTAAGAGACTGGCATATTTGAAATTCATAATAGACATTGTCATAGTCAATGAGATGCCATTCTTTTTATGCTTGTTTAGAATTTCCACCTACTTGTTGCAGTCATCACAGCCAATGTTCCCCGTGGTTTCCTTAATGGTTCTCTCTGAGATGAATGCTGGGTATTCAGTATCGCATGGAACCAACATAGTCCGACCGTCTCTCTGGGCTTGAATGACAGACAAATAAATAGTTAAATAGATAGGTAGACTCAGAGAGAGGGAAAGAGAGAGAGAGGAAGAGAGAGAGAGACAGAGAGAGAGAGAGAGAGAGAGAGAGAGAGAGAGAGAGACACACAGAGAGAGAGAGAGAGAGAGAGACAGAGAGAGAGAGAGAGAGAGAGAGAGAAATTATGTGACCTCAAGCTATTTTTTCTGGAAATGGGAATATCAGTGTCTCAGGCAATCCATCATGCAGAAACTGTTGTAAGTATATGACAACTGAACTGATTTCATTGCCAAAGGCTTTCACAAGCATGTTTGTTTAGTTGTGACACCACCTAGTGCTCACACAGGTAACTACAACCAGCTGAGCTCACACTCTGCCTTGGTATTCCTCTTTGTGTGTGTGTGTGTGTGTGTGTGTGCGCGTACACTCGCAATAGTCTGATTCTCCAAAACATCATGCATATCATGTAAATAAATGACATAAGCTAGCCTACACACTGAAGAGTAACAAAAACTATTTTATAATATGTTAATGTGATGTTATTTATATACATTTATAATTGTAAATACACACACACACACACACACACACACGCACACACACACACACATGCTAAGCCTCTTTTCCCTCAGGGTTGGGGGTGCTGGAGCCCATCCCAGCGGTCATTGGGTGGAAGGCAGGATTAATTGTAAATAGACAACTATAAATATTACTAACTATATATTAATAGTAATATTAAAGTAATAACAAAAATCAAAATAATGAATAGTATAATATTATTTTAGATTTATAAATGTGCATAAAATAAATTCATATGTATTTCATACAATACTAAACCACAATGTTATGATATTTATATTATACATTTACTATATTATACAGAATTACACATTATTATTATTATTATTACTATTATTATTGTTGTTATTATTATTATTATTATTATTACTATTATCTATTTAGTCTTTTGCACCATAGTTTTCACGGTGCACTCAGACAACCCATTCAGCAGCACCTCTTAAAAACAGGCCTATTCAGAGCTTCTTTCACTTTATTAGTAAAGACACAGGGTAAATACTTTCTATAAGCGGATTGTAAGAGAGGAAGGAGGCTTAATTTCAGATCTTTAAAGGCAGCGTTGTCTCACTGTACAGTCGCCACGTTCCATTTGAATTGCGGCACGGATTTGTTCAGCTTGGTGAGCACGGCAGATTTGTCTGGCTGTTGGTTTTATTGGTCCGGATCATATTCCTGTATTGAACTCAGGTAAACCAGCGCAGTAGAGGTAGCCTGCAGCACAGTGAAAAAGCCTCTTGAACTGGGCTTTGATCACGTGTGATAATGAACGCGGCTCTGAAAACCACCGTCTATAATCTCCTCAGTTTGCCCGGTGATGCAGAATTTACAATTAACTGTAGCCTACATACCACCGTTGTTTGGAGTTATAACTCATAGATCATGGTTAGGAAAATGTGTTTAACTGCAGCCTATGATGTGTTTGTGTTGGAGCAGAAACTACATGGGATTTACATAATTTATAATAGAGATATGTTGTAGGAAAGTAACGTATTGGCTAAGTCGAGATTCTTTGGATTTATTGATAGTTTAATGCTCCCCTTGTATACCATTTTTTAAGGCAGCGAAACTAGCTGAAGGGAAGAAAGTGACGAACATGCTGTGAAATAAGTTACGGCTTAAAGTGCTTCACCTTGGCAGAAACGTGTCTGCATTATTAAGAAGCGGATATTGCTTCTTAAAACACACTTTTCACAGATCATAAAGTGTCTCGCTCGGCAGCCACCAGAGCCACACACACACGCACGTGTACAGGTCAGCTGAGGTGAGGCATTCGACATTGCTGCCCTTTTGAATTTCCTGTAAGTGAATTTCTGAAATCGTGACGAGCTGAAAACAGGCCAGCTGATTGTGTGTGCACATTCCTTTTGGACTGACACCGGAACAATGTCTACAGTGACAAAACAGTGATGGCTAAAATCTGTGCTCTCTTATTTCACAGAAAAATATCAATATCTCTAAAACTGAAGAACTTCCATAGCCCGAACATGTCGGAAGTTATTTTACTGTGAGTTACTGCTTTAGTTTGCTATACTATTCAAATATAATTACCAGGGCTGTCAAACCTAATGCATTAATAATGTGCTAATAGAAAAACTGTCTATTTATTATTTCTTTCTTTTTTTTGATACTGCTAAAAGTCAATTTTGTAGTTGACAGCACACAGCTGAGCTGAATCACGATAGAATCCCCGAGCATAGCGCTCTAGTTCAAATACAGCTTTTAAATGGCTTTTAAAATGCTACCTTCAGAAGACTAGGCTGGAAAGTAATCAACGAGTAGCAAAAGCAGCAGCAGAGTGGAAAGCTAAAGTTCCTCTGGATAGCCTCCACTGTTAAAAGAGCTGTATGAATGAGAGAGAGAGAGAGAGAGACCTATAGTTACAGAGGGGTTGAACAGTTGACAGATCATCCAGTGGGAAGACTTGGGTTATCTGCTGTGAACTCAAAAAAATGACTGACCAGGTGGCCAGGTAGGGGCCCACCAAACATTTGTGCCCAAGGGCTGATAACTTGATGTGTACATTCATTGCTTTGAACATGCAGTCATTGTTGCTTACTCTTATGAATTTCAAGTTTAGGTTACTGTGTTCATATAATGAAAACAATGTTATTGAATTATTGAAGGTAATAAATATATATTTTATTTCATGAAGCTTATTTAAATGTTTTGTAAAGGGGAAAAATCTTTTCACAAGCTTTTAGTTCATTATCACTCTGCGAGTGTTGAATTTGAGGCTCCAGTTGTGGTTAAAAAGATCTGGCTGCATGCTCTTTTACCACAAAAGCTGTCATAGGCTTTGTGAAAAATGTCACAGCAAACATTTAACTTCGAGGCATCGAGTCATCCCAGGTAAGACATAAATGGACCATAAAGATTTTAACGCCTGTCATGGCAGTATGCTTTAGCCTAGGATGATTAGGCTTTTTAAGTGTCCTGTGTCTTCGCGCATCTCAGCTGACTAAATCAACTTAGTTTATTATGTTGTCTTGAATGGGTGAACTTTTCTGGTGGATTGCTAGTGTTTTGTATCACCATAGGCTGGAGGCATTGTAATAGATACGGAATTCATATCTATCAAGTTGGCCTATCCACTTCTTCACAGGCCAGCTCAAAAATGTATTTCTTCCTACACCACTGCAATAAAGTATACAAAACAATCTGATTAATACCACCAGCTCTAGTAATTACGCTGCTTCATATTTAATTTAGTGATGTAATGAACAGATTCACTTCACATTTTGCATTGATCGATTTCAGACTTTTTTCAGTTGTTTCGATCTCAAAATATGATAAAGGATGTTTTTCTTTCTGCAAAACAAGACTGTAAGCCCCCCAAATCATCAACCATAATCAATAATAAAATATACTGTCTTCTACAATGCAAACAGTGTCAGCTCTACCTAAAGAGCAAAATCGGCGGTTGCTTAGGGCCCCATGGCTGCCAGGTGGCCCCTTAACAACTATTAGGTTGTTACTGTACTGTACTGGTTGAGTTTCAGCTTAACAAAACCTAATAAACACAACTACAGTTCACTCATTTTAACAGATTTCTTTGAAAGCCTAGATTTAGATAATCAGACTGTGATTAATCTTGGGATGAGTGCCTAGGCCTCAAAATCCTCCTTAGGGCCACAAAAGGCTTGAGCCAACAATGAAAATATGTGAAAAACTTGAAAGTCCCTTGTCCTATAGTTTGTTGTTGGGTGAGGGGGTGGGAGTGCACGTTACGTTGCAGTGCATGCTGGGGATTGTAGTGTAGGACATTGCGAAACAGCTAATATTAATAGAAAATTAAGATAATTTCATGGGCCAGATACGATTGCGTCACGGGCCTCATCTGGCCCACGCACCTTGTGTTTGACATGTGGGTCCTAGAGGCATTTGTAGGGCTAGATGCAGATTTAGGGCTAAAGGTATTTCACACACAGACACACCTCAAAACACAATGAAACATACCCTTAGCTGTGAAATCAGAGTGCCACCAGCTGTACAGGTTAAATTCCACCAGAAATCTGTAGACAACAGAAAGTCAGAAACAACAACAACTCAGATAAAAGGAAAAAGACAGATAACACTGTATTTTGAGATTGATCCGTTTATGAAACTTTGTCTACAATTATCTCATTTAAGGAAGGACTCCCTAAATGAAGTTTTGAAGCTGTCCGCTAGAAAGAGGACTAATTAAGACAATTGTACTTATTTACTTGGACAAAAGTCTAGCTTTATACTCTTAACAAAACATTCTAAAACATTACATTCCTAAAATAAGTAAGGTTGTCTGGAAATTTCTCTGATCATAGTGGGAAGCTTTTCAAGCAAGTTGATTAGCTGATTACATATACAAATTTGGTCAATTAATCTTTAAATAATAAAGTCAGATCTGTTGTTTATTATCAAGATTTTTTTTAATATCATTCTCATTTTGAGAAGACATGAAATTTTGAGAAGTCTTTTCTTGAATGTGTCTCATTTTGAACATTGCAGTGTTGATTTAAGACTGTTTTAAAGAGATTTTTGTTTATTTAAAAGCAAAGTTTCTCTAGTATTGAGCTTCTGCCTTGTTCAAATATTCTTATTTGAAGAAATGTCATATTAATTGATCTTAAAATAAGACTCATATCCTTCTTTTTGCTAATTTTAGATTATTATTAAGCCATCAAAAGAAATTGATATTACTTAAACTCCAGCCACAATGGCTTAATAGATTTTAAAATTAGAAGCTTTCATAGCATCTTTCTTATTTTAAGAAGTATTTTTAAGCCAAATTTGATCACCATATTTGCAGGTAATTTTGCTCGATTTTATGTTTTTCTTTCGTTTTTATCATTGATTTTACAGTGAAACAAACAGATGGCAAACTATACATCTCCCTTTCAAATTCAACGAGGAGCAATAATTAAAATATTCATTGGTTTGGGGCTGTGATTAACACCACTGAGGGAAACAACAACCAAAATCAACACTATGAGGTCAGCCCACCCATGAGTTAGTGAAGTTGTAAGCTAAGCAATGGCACCAGGTTCACAGGGGAAATCGGGGATTCCCCTGCTTATTTATTGCCCTAAGCTTTCGCTAATTCAAAAAGTTTTGGTAGATGACGCTGCCAAAGCACAGTGCATAAATCAGCAGACTTTCGAGGTTTCAAGGCTTTAAAATGGAATCACTTCCTTACATGACGAGCTCGGTCAGCAGCCACTTGACAGCTGCGAAGAAGGCGAAGTAGGGCTGTGGGGAAGAGGAAAGCCATTAATCAGAACACAAGCATGCAACGGTAAACAACAACAAGAGCAGCACGGGGTACATGCGGCTGCACAGCCACGTAGAGAAGCACTAAATACTGAGGGGCGATTAGGAGTGAAGTGCGGGTGCCCCACGTTGATGTGCATGCGCACACAGCACGGTGGAGGTTTTCGTCACTCCACAGATGTGGCTTTCTCTCATCGCTGAGTGGGTAGACCACCCGAGAGATGGAGAGATTGGGAATGGAGGACAGAGAGAAAGATAAAAAAAAAATAGAGAGGGGGAGGCAAGAATATAGGGAGATATAAGTGCAGAGAGGAAGAAATGATATTTATGTACACAGACATCATAACAACAGCATTCTGCATGCATAATTGATGACCCTCCTAACAATACTCCTTTTATGCTCACATCTAATAAACTACTCGAACTGTCACTGCTCTCTGCGTAGATCCTGCAGATGGCTTGATAGTCATACAGAGTCACCCTGATGGACGGACAGAGAGAGAAAGAAAGAAAGAAAGAAAGAAAGAAAGAAAGAAAGAAAGAAAGAAAGAAAGAAAGAAAGAAAGGAAGGAAAAATGAAAGGAAGCTATTAACAACATGATAGTGGCTTCTCATTAATCATCATGGTTTATGTCAGGTATTATATCTTAATATGAAACTGATATACCATTTATGTGGTTATTAGATGTGGGAGAAAAAATGTATAGAGTATAATCTCCCAATATTTTGTGTTTAAATTTCAGGTATCAATCAATACACGAAGTCCAAGTATCGATGCTTTATTCCTAAATTAATTAATATGAAAGAAAATGGAGAAAATGAATGACCTAGCTCAGTAGATCATGACAACAGCAGGATAATGAAGAATACTCAGCTAGTTAAAGCAGCTAGTTACAGAAACGTTACCATAGAGAAACTCACATTTGTTCTTATGGCTCAGGAGACTGGAAAAAAGTTTGCTCTAATAAAGCATCTTCTCTTTTAGTTTCTTGTCCATTGAACAAGTAAAATCAATCGCTTGAAATGTCTTTTGATACATTCACGTGACTCATCCGTTAATCCGTTAATAGGCAGGAATGAGAAGCACCGGGATAAAATAACAATGAAAATCACTGGGTAAGATCTCTTACATTACATCAGCTGCCATTGTAAACTGCTGCAAATAAGTAGTAAAGGAAACACGTTTTAAATGTTGTTTAGAAAAGCATCTGCTAAATATCTAAAGTTTGCTTTTTTAATGATGATTTGCCTACTTCACAGTTCTGTTTGACTTTAATTAAAAGACTGATGTGAAACGAACAAAGTGTAAAACAAGACATTTTCTGTTAAAGGAATAACTTTAAAAAAGTAATACATCACAGTATTTCACAATACTTAACCACAAATATCGAAATATCCCAATAAAATCATATGATGGCCTGTGGCGATACCTATACCTATACCTAGCAGTTAAAACAGTGAAGAACTGAATTGTGGGCTCACATGCAGGCTTTCGCAGTTAATGCATCATTTATCTCTACTGTATCTTCCCCCCATAATAACCAATGACAGGTGTCTTTGAATGCCCATGTCTCTCTAATCCAAATACACAAAACCATCTGCACACACATGATCCTTGACAGTATTTGGGTCGCAGCCAGCAATCGGTCAGTGAGCTTTAATACGGGAAACGACAGAGGGATCCTGTGGATGAAGCCTGAGGTGAGGGCAGGGACATCTGATTCCTTTCCCACAGTGTGAACGTGCTGATGGAAAAGGCATTCATATAGGGAAATTGTGTGCATGTGTACTAGACGAGGTTTTGTGGAGAGAGGATATCGTCTAATAATCTGGCTCCAGGCTAGAAAAGGGTGAGCAAGTTTAGTGGCACGATGACTCGGCCAAATTTAAAATGACTGAGCTTTTCAGTATAACCCATTATACTGCCAATGCCTTTGAGATTGCACGTTCATGGGCCTGATTTTATACTCCTGTTAGCAATGGGTGTGGCTGGAGCACCTGAAATCAATAATTAGAAGTGTGTCCACATACGATTGGCCATACAGTGTATCTGCATCGCTTAATATAGTCAGACATTTGACAGATTCCAGTAGTGCCGATTAAATGAGTGCCGAAAATCTTAGCGTCTACGGTGGTTTCTGTCAAGGAGGCACAATGATATTGAAATGACCAGAAACAGATTAGTGTTTAAAAACACAGTTATCAGCATCAGACAGATTTTAAACCCATATTTGATGTATTCATTGTCCTCTGGAAGAGCAGAACATTTTGGTGATATGTGCACGCTGCGAGACGAACGGACCAACAAAAAATTTGAAATGCAAATTTTTCACATTTCTAAGAATAAAGGCATATTTTCTTCTATTTTAAAGTTTGCTTTGAAGATAAACATTTTCCTATGGTGAGAATATGCAGTCAGTGCTTTTCTGAGTCGCAAGTTCTATGTGTGAACGTATATGATTTTATCTGGTGTGTGTGCAAGTGTAGGGGGTGGGGGTTTCGGGGGGGGGGGGGGGGGGGGGGGGTTTAGGGCTACAGAGCAGTGTATGTGTGAACAGTGTCTGGGTTGGAGTTTGACACCGCCATATACACTGCCTGAGGACACGTTCTGACCTAGCAGAAACAGAACCGCAGAGCAGATGATATTACACCTAATCCTTCAGAACTGATGAGATTAACAACTTCACCCAGGCACGCCCAGCTATATATTCACTTCTGGAAAACATTGTCTATGCCTTTTTCTTTCCAACGGCACATTTCTAAGAAAAGAGTGAATGTAGTTATTAAATGTCTTGCACTACAGGGCCTGAAGGATGACGTTTTGTCCTGATGTTTACAAGTTATATTGAAAAATGACAATAACGGCCACGCTTACATGAAGTTCACTTGAAGTTAAGCCGTGCACAAATTTACCGCCATTTGAAAGTACCTGCATTTCTTTTTCACCTTCAATTTAGGTATCTAATTATATCCCTGTCTGATAAAATGCTTAACATGACGGACATCTCTTCCTCTACATAAAACTGTGGCCCTTTCTGTGTACAAGCCAGTGGAGTGCTTTAAGCATTTACATGTTTAAATCTATCTAGATTATTCTAAGCAATTTTGACCAGGAACACGTTTTAACATGAAGCCTAGGCTGATTTCAAGCTTAGTCACGCCATGACAAAACATCCATGCTGTTAAATCCTGAAGTCTCTTCACAAGTTTGATTTTTACAGATGAAAATGTTCTGCTCAATTCTCTGTGTTGTATCAGAGCACCCTTGTCATGCTGGAAGTCCAAACAAATGTCCATGAATATTCCATTCAATTCAGTTCAACTTTATTGTCATTATACAATACAGGGTAGTACAGTATAAGGAAACACTATCGGGCTGCTTTTCCAGTGCAGTAATAAAAGATAAATAGCAAACAGGGCAAAGACTAAAGACAAGACAGAATGTCCAGAGTCAGTAAGGACAAGTATTGAACGTAGACATAATGTGCATAGGCAAAGGTTATAACAGGTATATTAGATGTATAAACAGTATGTGAATAGTCAGACATTCAAGTATCAGATATATAGACAGAAATGTGCAAATCGAATTACAGTAGAGTACAGTAAAAGCAGAAGTACTAGTGGGGCAAAAAGAGATGTAAACAGTGATCTGTATATAAAGAGAGTAGCAGCATAATGTTCTTAAATAAACAGTTACAGTATAAATATATAAATATACTAGAAATAAGGCTAGTCAGAGATGAGGTGCACAGCTTACGGTCCTCTGAGCTGGTGGAGCTCAGTGTGTAGTGTGCTGGGTGGTCAGGCTGGTCAGTAACAGACTGTAGCGCTGTTGTTAAGCTCAGGTCGATGCTGCCGGTGTGACCAGTTTGACAGCTTAGGGAGAGAAACTGTTCTTGGACCTGGTGGTTCTGGCTCAGATGCTCCAGTAGCTCTTTCTGGATGGCAGAGGTTGGAACAAGGGGTGGCTGGGATGTGTGGGGTCTGAGGATATGTTGGTGGCTTTCCTCTCACATCGCTTGTCATGTATGTCCTCTACGGGTGACAGCTGCGGTGATGTGTGGAGCAGCTTTGACCATCCTCTGCAGGGCCTTGTGTTCAGCAGCAGTGGCGCTGCCGTACCAGACGGTGATGCAGCTGGTTGCAGAGGAGCTGTTGTGGCAGGTTGACTTTTTTTAACCTTCTGAGGAAGTGAAGGCGTTGTTGGCTTTTCCTGACGATGTGGGATGTGTTGAGTGACCAGGCGAGATCCTTGGATATGTAGACACCAAGAAACTTGAAGCTGTTCACCCCCTCGATGCTCAGTGGTGCATGCTCTCTACTTCCCCTCCTGAAGTCAACAATCAGTTCTTTGATTTTGCTGATGTTGAGGGAGAGGTTGTTGCACACCACTCTGTGAGGAGCTTGACTTCCTCTCTGTACGGTCCTTCATCATTGTTGGTGATATTGCCTATGATTGTGGTGTCATCCACAAATTTAATGAAAGTATTGGAGCTGTGTTTTGGAGTGCAGTCATAGGTGTACAGTGTGTAGAACATTGGTGAGAGCACACAGCCTTGTGGATAACCTGTGCTGAGTGTGAGGGAGGGGGAGGTGTGTTCACCCATCCTAACACACTGGGGTCTGCAGGTGAGGAAGTCCATAATCCAGCTGCACAGGGTGTGACTTATTCCAAGTGTGTTGAGCTTGGAGAGGAGTCTGGAGGGGATGATGGTGTTGAAGGTGGAGCTGAAGTCGATGAACAGCATTCTTGAGTGCAGTGTGCATTGCCAGGGAGACTGCATCCTCAGTAGATCTGTTTGCCTGGTAGGCAAACTGGTGAAAGTCCAGGGTGCTGGGAAGACTCCTCTTTATGTGAATGAGGATCAGTCTCTCGAAGCACTTCATCACTATGGGTGTGAGAGCAATGGGGCGGTAGTCGTTCATGCTTGAGATGGTGGCTTTCTTTGGGATGGGGAAGGTGGCAGCCAGCTGATTGGCATACGTGATCAGGACCCGCCCTGGAATGCCATCAGGGCCTGCTGCTTTCCGAGTAGAGACCCGTAACAGTGCTCTCCTCACCTCTTCAGTAGTCAGTGTGAGTGGTGCAGGTGGGGGCTCCTCTGTGGAGAGGGGCAGGGCAGTGATAGCACGTTGAGACTGAGGAGTGGTCTCAAATCACGCATAAAAGTTATTCAGTACAGCAGGGAGGGAGGCATCTGTGGTTAATGGAGCACTGACTTTGTTCTTGTGGTCCGCAATTGCTTGAATCCCTTGCCACATCCGCCAGGGGTCCGAGTTAGTGTTGAAATGGGCTGTAATTTGTGTGCTATACCTGTGCTTTGCGGCCCTGATGCCAGCCTTTGGATGGTGTCTGTCAGCTTTGAGCTCCTTGCTGTTGCCAGATTTAAAGGCTACATCACGCTCTTTCAGCAGCCCGTGGACTTCACTGTTCATCCATGGATTTTGGTTTGGAAGTGTCTGGATACGTCTAATTTGAGTCATGTCATCTACACACTTCTTGATGAATCCAGTGACAGATGTTGCATATTCATTTACATCAACCAGAGACTCTGTGGTTGCTGCAGTTTTGAACATGTCCCAGTCAGTACACTAAAGACACAGTCCTCTAAGACTGACTCCGCTCCATCAGGCCACACACGCAGTGCTCTCACTGTCGCTTTAACCCGTTTCAGCACCGGCCGGTATGTGGGCTTCATCAGCAGAGAGATATGATCACTCTTACCAAATGGAGGCAGCGGGGTGGTGCTGTACACCTCCTCCACGTTCCTGCAGACGTGATCTAGTGCGTTTTCTCCTTGTGTTGGGCAGGAGATGCGCTGATGGAGCTTGGAAAGCACTGTTCTGAGATCAGTTTGAAGTCCACCGCGACGAGGAGTGCAGCTTCTGGGTGTTGAGACTGCTGCATGCTGATAGCATTAGCTAGCGCAGTTAGCACTAGCCTAGCATCGCTTAGCGGTGGAATATACGCGGCCACGACGACAACCACATAAAATTCACGTGAGAGATAATAGGGTCTTCATCTCACCACCACATACTCCAGATCAGGTGAGCAGAAGTGTCAGACAGCAGCTGAGTTGGTGCACCATCGGTTGTTCACAAACACACACAACCCCCCTCCCCTCGTTTTAAGGGGTTCGGCTGTGCGGTCCGCACGGTGCACTGTGAGCCCATGACATGCTGCTGTGAAGCCAGGTTTCAGCCAAAACAAAAACACAACAGTTCCTGGTTTGGTGATCTGACGTGAGCCTGAGTCTCAGTTCGTCCAGCTGTTTTCCAGTGACCGGACGTTTGCTAGAAGTAGGCTGGGGTTTGGAATCCGAGTTAGCTTAGCTAGCCTAGCCTGCACGTCCCCGGGGGCTCTGGAGCGAACAATAGGCAGCGTGGGGTCGAGAAACAGCAGGATGAACGTTAAGTCCATACACCGTTTTCCAATGTCCAGTAATGTTTGCCGATCGTACACAATGTTAGACTTTGTGGACACATTGTGGACAAACAGTACGAGAAACGTACAAATTACTCAAAAAAACAGACAAAAAACTGCACATTAGCGGGGAGCTAGCCCAGCTGCTGCCGTCGCCAGCGCTGCCGGGGAGGTATACCCGGTGGCAGAACAGCTCGTCATGCTTGTAGCAGTGCACAAAAGCTTATTCTACAAGCCGCACGCTGACTAAAAAAATGTGCAAGTTAAAGAAAATGTATGAACCACAGCTGAAAGGTTGAGCACTGATGGTGAATATGTTAGTGATGGTATAAAACTGCTTTTTTATAGCTGTCACGATCATAAAGAACAGCAAACTATTAGCTTCCCTTTCAATGGACACTCATGTATTCACGTGTTTTTGTAGTTGATGATGTTAAAAGACATTTATCAGAAAGAGAAGAAGGTTGATGTGCTCTCTGTAGGGGAATTTAAGGCTCTGCCTCTGCTTGTTGCTCCTCTCAGAAGAAGAAGCGAACAAGCATGGAGCCTTAAAATCCCTGACTGACGCAAAACAAATAACTTCAGAATCACTTACTATACAGCTCCAGCTCTTGCATGAGGTGACTGAACTCTCACTTCAAACGGCATGTAGCGAAGTGAACAGTGTGAAGTGCTTTTTAACATGGCAACCAAGTATGGTATGATGTTCAAAAATAATTAAAAGTGTTTTTTAATAATAAAAACAGTCAATTCCTTAACCATGCAATCTGCTTCATTAACAGTTGGGTTGTGGGTTTGAGGTAATGTGTTAAAATTTCCAAAGTCTATCATTGTATACCAATGGTAAAAGTGTACCATTGACTTTTTTTATATGGTTCAAATATGGAAATTAAACTACAAAAACAGCCCATTTTGAATTCAATAGTTTTGTATTGTCATGCAAATATATTTACATCCATCTGCCTATTCAGCCTACCACAATTTAGTCCGGCCCATTCATGCTGAAGTTATAGGGAACATTTTAGCCCGGACTGCTTTTTGAATAAAACACAATACCCAACACAGAACAGAGCTCATTTACATATACACAGGCATTTGGAACCAAACTATGAATTATGGCTGTACATATACAACCCCACAAACGTTGTAAGTGGAGTTCAGAGGAAAGCATTAAAAAGAAGAAAAATGTATTATATTGGCCCATTAACAACTGAAGTGTGTGGTCATTGGTTTATTGAGCATTGAGGCTCAGCTAATCTGCTCTATTAAAAGAAATGTTGCTTTTTTCAGTTTATTATAATCTCCCCCTCTCTCTCGATCTTTTAGAGAGTGAGCACTCTCAGGCTGCAGGCACAAGTGTGTGTATTTGCATATGTGTTTGCCGTGTTGAATGACTGTGTTTGGTCAGTGTTTAGACTGAGTGTGAGGATGTAATCTGGCCACGTGACTCCAGAGCCCTGCATGGAAAATCCTCATCCACTGCCCTCACCCTCCTCCTCTTCCTCCTCCTCACATTCCACAGTTAATCATGGCTAATAGCACCACTGCCCATCGCTCCGGGCTATTCCCGTCCCACTACACACAGCAGAGGGCCCCATTCTCCAGATGTTTGACTGTGTGGCTGTGTGTGTGTTATGTCTGTTATGCCCGTTATGTCTTCCCCTCCACACAATGCTATCAAGCTACAGAGGTGAAGGCTCGGAGAAAGCTGAAGAGTATTTTTCAGTTGTCGCCAATACAACGTAATCAGACAACTTAATGCTCTTGAAGGGGCACGTTAAGTGCCAATTCTGTTGTGTCAGCCACAGACACTGGTGTTGACTAGCTTGGTGATGAGTGATGGGGAAGAGGGAGGGCTATCCTCCTAGCCACGAATGGTAACGGCATCACCAAGCATCACACTCGCAATCGAATAGCAGTAGGGTGAACACCTAGATGGCTGCACCAATTGGAGACCTTTAGTTTTTTTCCTTGTTAAAAAAGAGAACCCCAGTACCGAGCAAATGTTTTAGGAGAAAATTAGAATTAAAAAGCCATTTAACTGAGCAGTAAGCATTAATATTAGAATAAATACAAACAATATTAATACGTTAAGTAGTATTTTTATTTAGGTCAATGTGTTCATCTAACTATTTCCAACCTTATACTCTTGGCAGCCCAGTATTGCTGTATTATTATTGTAGTAATCATCCAGTACCTGGTTTGACTAATCAATGCTATGCTATGTCAAGTGTGCTGGTGATGGAATTTAATTGTGTTGGCTGGGCACATCCAGGAAATATCTGGGACCATATTTATTGTTTATTTTGAATCTATTCTAATTATACATAGTGTTTCTTACAGGCAAACACGCAAAACCCACCAAGGTAAACAGGTTTCAACAATGCACTTAGGTGCCTGAGACCATGAGACCAAAGATGAAAGGCAACCTGATCAAGTATGGAAGCTCAATCCTGTTAGGTAGAGAAAAAAATAACCAATATTTCCCCCCCTAACTGTCTCTGGCAGGAGTATATCACAATATGGTTTTAATTTGATCAATTTGATTCATTTCTAAATTTTGTATTAGTATTTTAAACCAATGACTTATTTTCTTAAAATTTGCCTTAATATCTAAAAACGATGACTAACTAACCAAAAATAATTACTTAAACATTAAACTACATTATTCAACATAATAAATGCCTTTAACATACTGGCACCAGAGAAAGATGAAAAAACATTGGCAACTTATTTCTCCTCTCCCTGTCGAGAAGAGAGATGTCAGGGGAGATGTGGACAGGTAGTTTACAAAAGGAGGAATAAAGCAATGGCGCTACTCTCCTTTGGACTGTAACCGCTTGAAAACCCGCATAAAACGCAACCCACTTCAAACTTGTTCACACAGTGGAATGAAATCACTGTCATCGCTTTCCTGAATGTCCCTTATTTGCTGCTAACCAGTTAGCACACTGAGCTAGATAGCTATCTAATGTTAACACAGCAGCTGTTTCGAAATCTGCTTGGGACAGCATTTGTTCTGCTTTGTTAGCCTGCTGTGATCACAGTCTACATAGCTGGGTTATTAACTTTCTCTTTCCTTGACACCCCCTAATTTCACACTGAGCAGTTTCCTTTTGTTCACAAAGGACGAAAACTGCTACAGCAGGGCAAAGGAAACGAGGCTGCGGGTGATCTCACATAGCTAGAATGATATAATACATATAAAACGCTTATCTTGCTAAACAAGATCTTTGTGTAATCTTTTAGTAAGCGACTTGTAACCTGCGACTAAATGTGTGCCCGTTCCAGCATGTAAAGCTGGCCTAAGGATCAGCAGGCGTCTACAGCAGTTAATTACCTCTGTGATCTTGAGCCTATATATAAAACACAATGTTGTTCAAAAGAAATAAAAAAAGGAAAAAGAAAGGAACATGCTGCCACACATCACCCGGATATTAAACAGAACAAACCAAAGTTACATTTTGAGAAAAATACAGTGCATACTTCACATCCTAACCCCAGCTTTGAAGCATGGTGGAGTAATGGTGGTGAGGAGCTTTGCTGCCTTAGGGCCTCGAAGGCTTGCAGAGAGAGACCAGTGACTTCCAACAGGTTATCGTGCAATATGATAATAATCCAAAACACAGAGGGACTCTAGGAGTCCTACAAGCCTTACCGTTTCAGAAATATTCTGATCCAGTCGTCTGGCTATAACAATCTGGCCCTCGTCAAAGTAACTCTGGTCTTCACGCCTGCCCATTTCATCCACATGCATGTTGACTACGTGAACCGACGGTTCGTTTACCATTCAGTATATCCCAGACCTTGACATGCATGGTTGTTATGAGAAAATCAATTATTATTATTAAGAGAACTATTAGTTTTATCTGTGAGTGGTCATAAAGTTTTGGTGTATACATATACATTGGCGACAAGTAAAAAAAGGTAACACTTTATTTGAAGGCTACCTTCATAAGGGCTTCATAACACATTCATAAGCACTGAATAATGTGTTTATGAAGCACTACTTGAACATTTATTAAGTGCTTATGTCAGTTCTCGCGACCTGACATAAGATGTTTTATGAAATAAATGACATTGTACTGACATAATAAGAATAAACATTGAACATATTTACAGCAATAAATATATTTAAACCCTATACATAACTATACATTGCATCAATCATCTTATCCATGCCATGGAGGGAAGAGGGGGTGGTTTCCAGGCATATTTCACCTGATATTAATACAATGTCGTCTTATGAATGCTGACATAAATAGTTATGTATAGGGTTTAAATATGTTTAGTGCTGTAAATATGTTCAACGTTTATTCTTATTATGTCAGTACAATGTCACTTATTTCATAAAACATCTTATGTCAGGTTGCGAGAACCGACATAAGCACTTAATAAATGTTCAAGTAGCGCTTCATAAACACATTATTCAGTGCTTATGAATGCGTCATGAAGCCCTTATGTAGGTAGCCTTCAAATAAAGTGTTACCAAATGATGTAAGGCTAACAAATTTCTAGTTAGATATTTTTTCTTTTTGGGCCGTGGGCATTAACATTAACACAAAGGAGATATTTAGAACATCATACTACTAAATTAAAATGAACTTTGGTACTATCTATCTTTGCTTCAGGAGCCACGACCATGTATGTATGTGCATTTTGTATAGACATGCAAATGTCGATAAAAATCACAGGCTATTATGTTCAGTTGACGAATCCTAACTACCCATGAGAAATGCTTTTATGTGCAATTTTACTGGTGATTTTTTAAAAAATTGCTTACCTTTTAAAAGAACCCATAGTCAGTAGTTTACTCATGACAGCTCCCTCTGCCTCTCCAAAGAAAACACTCGTCTGAGAAAGAGAGCAGAAGTTGAGACAGTATGAAATAACGAAAGGGGGAAGTCACAAAGAGAGTCTAAACCCAAAAGCAAAGGCTAAAACAAAGAGCTATACAGGCCACAAGAACAGGAGGCAGTAATAAGATCATGTCACAAACGAAGGAAGAAAGCTTACTGACACAGCCTGAGCAATGACAAGATCCTCAGTGACATGTACACAAAAAATGTGCATGTGTGTGAGAACAGGTGATTGCATGAATGTAATGAATGATTTCATACAGGCTGTCATACAAATTCTCAGGCACAAATAGAACAACAGCATGAATACCATGAGAGGTTGCTGTGGTTAATGGTTATATAACTGATTCCTGCTCTAAAAAAGAAACAAGCAGAGACAGTGAATCACAGTCCACACAGCCTATGTAACACAGAGACCTCTGTATCTCCCTCTATATATGTCCAGCCACTTATTCACAGGTTAGCCTTTAATCCCATATGTATTCAAACCATCTCTCATCTGTAGGGCTATACCGTGGAGGGTAGTAAATAGCTTAGCACAAAGCAGGTTTAATAACAGCGGTCATGGCTCAATAACACAACAGCCTACATGTAACATGTTCACATTTGTACTACTTCTGTTTACTTGTAAATGTACAGCACTGTGCAGAAGACAGAGACCATTATTTCTATAATTTTCTGTAGAAATGGCACGAAAAACACACGAAATACATGAAAAACACACAGAAGCCTCAAAACTAATTATAATATCCATTTTTTCAGTATTGGCTGATGAGAACTCTGAGGTGGTCAGTCCGTTACTCTGAGAACAGCAGCAGCTTCTTTGTTTGATTTGCAAATGTTCTTCTTTTTAGTCTATTTCCTTTTCTTAGTAACAGTTTCTTAACAGCTACACGTCCTTTCAGACCCATTGAGTTGAGTTGTCTTCTTACAGGAGAAGAACAGAAACACCTGTCGATTTTTTCAGATCTGAAGCAAGAGTGAAAGTTGATTTTCTCCTCTCGCTCACAGTTGAAAGACGTTAAGTACCCTTTATCTGATGTCGACAGTTTTGATGATCTATCAGGTAGTAATCCTTTTTTTTTTCTTTACTTTTTCTATATCTTTTTTGGAAACTTGTTTGTTCACTTATTTTCCTTTTACTTTCACATTCCTTACGCAAACGGATCATCTTATACCTAATCGTCTCAGAAGTATTTGATGGAAAGCGAATAATTTGCCAGTATTGACTGGAAATTAAATAAATGAATGAAGCATGGTCTCTGAACTTTGCTTAGTACTGCATCTCTGCCTAATTCTTTTTACACTCATTTCTTTTTTTAAAGAAAATATACAAACAGTTCTTTGGAAAGCGATGTTTGTTGAGCTTTAAATACACTCATTTCCTTCATACTACTTGCTATAAAAGTCTTACCAAAGAGGAATCTTCGGCCACTAGGATAAAACCATTGTTGTCTATGAGGTAGCAGTTGATATCCTGCAGAGGAAAAAAGGGGGAAAGTAGATTGCTGCAGCAGTGTAAAGTAGACAGAGCAATATCAGCCATAAATGCCATAAATATGGGAACACCCCAATATCGCATCAACATGTGCTTGTTGAACATCTCGTTCCAAAGCCATGGATATTAACATGGAGTTGGTCCTCCTCTTTGGTCTGGGAAGACTTTCTCTAGATGTTGCATGGATTCGCTTCCCACCAATGTTGGGTGATAAGGCTCATCTGAGAGGTGTTACATGGGGTGTAAGCTGGGGCTTTGTGCAGACCAGACAGGTTCTTCGACACCAAACTTGGCAAATCTCACGCTGCACATAGGAGCACTGGAAAGAGCCCTGCTGGAACATGCTGGAAAGGAAAGGACCTTCCCCAAAACTGTTGCCACAAGTTGAATTCTATGATATGAGTATAATTCTCTGATATGTCATTTCACACAGTGACATTCAAATTAAAGGGCCCTGCCCAAACCATAAAAAACAGATCTAGACCATTATCCCTCCTCTACCAAACAGCTGGCACTCTGCACTTGGGTAGATAGTGTTCTCTTGGCATCTGCCAAACCTAGATTCATTCAACAGACTGCCAGGTGATGAGGCATGATTCATCACTCCAAAGAATGTGTTTCTACTGCTCTGCAGCCCAGTGGTGGTGTGTTTTACACCACTCCAATGAATCCATGAACGTTCCGAGATCTTCAGCTGACATTGCTTACAGATGCAGTCTAAATCTAATCTAAATCATGAGTACTGCAACCAAGGATATGATATTTTTGAAGTACAGGTTATTCCCACTCTGTGTAGGCCATCACTTATTGATAGGGCTGTTGTTGTTCCTATATGTCCACTTCACAATACCAGCACTTACAGTTAAGGGAGGAATCACAACTGACTGGTTTGAAAGGTGGCAACCTATAACTCCTATTACTCGTTCTACTGGTACTTAATTATAATACACTAATTATATATGATACGCTAATTAGAAGGGGTGTCCACATTCTTTTGGCAACATATGGTGTGTCATACCATCATAAAAACTGATTTCAAGATGGACAAGATGGTTTTTGCAGCTTAATTTGTATGTATTGACTTCTTGGTCTCACGAGTACATGCTATATTTTGAAAGTTCACTAGTGTTTAGATGATCCGCCTCTCATTCTGATAAAGTGGGGGAAATTTTGCTGTCTATAATATGAGCCCTGCAATTCTGAAACTTAAAAGTGCATGAAAATACACGCATTTCAGCAGTGTAATAAAAATAGTAAAGTAGATAGGAGAACACTTTATTGCAAAGTTGCACTTTGTTTGCACTGTGTTTTCTTCTAAAGACAGATTGATGTAACATGTTGGTGAGTCAGCAGGAGGAATCATGCACACTCACATCATTGTCACAGCTGATGGAACACTTCCCATCCAGTGCAGCACACTACAGCAAGAAGCACAAAACATTATTAAAAATAAAAAAAAACGTGCATTTGGTCATTGTGTGCATCTTAGCATTATTAAGAAAAACAAAACAGTTACATTCCCGTTTGATTTATCACATAAACAGAAATGGCAGCAGTTGTCAGCAGTTTCAAGCTCCACTGTCCCACTTCAAAATGATCATTTAATCACAGCATATTCTCAATTACTTACAATCTCTGTTAGAAATAAGCTGCTCCGTTGTGACTGGATAAAGCAAGTCTACTTTTAGCTTATGTAGACTATGCTCTTATTAATACCTAGCTGGCTAATATGTAAATTTTTCAGTTAAGATGATCAAGCTTTGCTTTCTTTGTGATCTCATGATTTTCATACCTTAAAAAATTAAACCATTAAAAAAATGTGAAATGGTGCAGCGCTCAATACAAAAGAAATACTGTGGTTTTCATGCAATTAAATGCACGTAGCACATATAAGTTATCATTGCCATTAACATTATGTTGTCTAGAACCATGTGCAACCCTGAATTTCGTTTATTTGGAGAAATGTTTATTTTCTGTGAATTATTATTCTGTAAAGTATTAATGGCCACATTTTTGTTATGGATATCTTTCTTCCTTAAAGACAGAAATGTAAGGAAATGTATAGAATAATGTGAGTATATGACGTTGCAGCTAAATGTCTAATGTCTTGTGCCGCATTCATTTTTTTAAAACTATTTATTTTTGCGTAGATATTTGTAACTTATTTTATTCTGGCTATACCAACTGACAATAGCCTTGATGTTGCTCCTAACCACTGAGCTGTACCTCAAGCAGGCAGGGGTGGCTAGAATCGCTACACACAAACACATCACAAACGTTTGTGCACTGATGAAATTATCGTCTTAAAATCTTGAAAAATGCGCACATGTATGAGAAACACATGAGCAGAAGAAAATGAGAGTGCAAGGGGAAACTAACTCTTTGAGCCCCTGCCTCTCAAAAATCCGCATGGCCCCGAGGCTCTGCTCTTTGCTTGGCTGATACAAGATTGCTGAGAAAGAGTACATGTCTATAAAAGAAAGGAATTTTAAAATTTGGTTCAATATTTGTTTGGTGACTACTGCCCAATGACCACTGCATCTACTGAAATCCATTCAGTCCAAAGTTAATTACTATAATTCATGAATTGGTGACAGAAATGAACATCAGTTGTGTCTTCATGGTGAATGTAGTTACAAATATCTTTTGCACCCAAGTCAGTCGGTATGCTGCAAAAGGAAAAATGAAAGCTGGCAATGAAGTGAGCTGTGGAATTTTGGAATAATGCAGGTTGATTTGAGCTTGCTGAAGACTAAATCGAACGTAGTTTAAAGAGTAACAACGGCAAGTTAGCGGTCATCGATTATTGCAAAGTAATACATATTAGTTTAAAATGAAAAGCATAATTACTGTTTATTAAAAAATGCTTTCACTTTGGAGCTCAGAGTTCACGCCAGCTGAGGATGTTTACCTGTCTGCTTGCAGTCCAGAACTTTCTCTGAAAGAACTCCAGCTTCATCTGGATTCCCACAGCTGAAAAACACAGAAAAAAAGAGATGATATCATAACATGTTGCCTTTACTTCAAAAGTCGTTTGTATAGGTGTGAGATTTACAGTGTTTAGCTACAATACAGAACTTTGGAGAAAAAACAAAAACAAAGACAATGATGAAAAAACAAAACTGCTAAATTAGAATAAGAAATTAGTACAGTTATACGCTTTGAAAAAAACATAAGAAGAAAAAAAAAAAAGAAAAAGTAAGTTTGCTTTAAAAAAATAAATCTTATTTTCTCGGATAGATTTTTTTAGCCTGCAGTGCCGTGATCATTTTCAAAGGAATTCTTCTCCCTGGTGTTAAAAACCATGTGTTTTCTTTCAGGTGTTAGTAATCCACTCGCTCCAGGTTAATTCGCATAAATTGCAAACAGTAGCACACCTTAAAATGCATATTCATGAAGCCAGGCATGATAAAAACAAGGCGCAAACAGGCTTCTGTGCACATATTGATAAATCAGCATTAGTACATTAGTGCCACTGCAAATGTTTATTCAGTACATTCACAGTAATCCAAAACAGACACAATTTCCTGTGTGTGTGTGTGTGTGTGTGTGTGTGTGTGTGCTGTAAAAAAGGTCATGCCTATATTAATCATGTTTGCAAGTATGGACATCAGAAGTACACCCCAACCCCCCCCCCCCCCCCCAAACATATCCATGAATATGCAAGTCTGGAGATTTTAGAAGAAGGAAATATAGAAAAGTTTACACAAGATTGAATGACCTGAAATCAATATCATAAGCGTAGCTTTGGGTGGGGCAGAGGAGTCATCTGTCTCTCAGTGTTTGGAATAGCCTGAATTGCCACCCCCTAGCACTTCCTGCTCAACTTGGCTTACACTTCGCTTTTTAACAGTGTGTCATTATTACTTTTAGCGTGAAAGGCGAAGTGGTGGGGGTAGCTGATGATTAACTGTCATATAAATAACTGTGATTACCGATTTGATTGTCTTTTGTTGTTCACTGTTCACTAGTATTCAAATCTAAGACTGAATTGGCCAAGTTTGCCGATTAGCCACCGTACTTGCGAGTTACACTTGCTCAGCTAATGCTGGCTGTACTGTTGAATCAGTGTTCAGTTACACACGCACACTCACTCAAATGTCCACAGTTAAACAGAACTATATATGGAGTTCTTCATGTTCTTCATGGGAGTGAAAATAAAATACTCTTATCGCTTGAATTTCGCAGGGCTGTCTTGCAGCATCCACACGACCAACTGAAATGTGAGGATGCGCTCACGGCTGCCGATTGGCCGGAGCAGAGCAAGTCCATCGTATCAGGGTTGAGTTTTTAGAACAAAATGAATAAATACCCAAAATGTGGTTAACTGGCATCTAGGCTAATGGCACAAGGATAATAATGACAATGACAAACACGTTACTGGACTAACGGGAGACCTTTTCTTCTTAAATGATGTTGTGGAAGTTCAGACGATTCTAAATAAATTCACGTTCACCGAATTATTAAATAATCTGCGTTATTAACATTCCAGGTTTTTATACACCTGAATGTGTTCAGGTAACAGGGTTGGTGGTCTAAAACGCATGAGATGTTAAATTGATACAGTAATACTTAAGAAGATTTTTGAAGTAGGCAATAATGTTATTCCTTATGGATTAATGATCTACCATCACATTTCTAGTGTAACATTTATTAAACGCTAATATTTACAAAAGAAAAAAAAATCATAGCGGGTGTTATAAGCAGAGGTGAAATGAAACCTACATCACTGATCAACATCATAAGATTAATGTTAAGATATTTTAATGTCATATTTAGCAGAGCTGAACACAGAGCAGAGAGGCATCACTCTCCTGACCCTTCAGGTATTGAAACCTTACTCCAGGACATACTCTTCAACATCCTGTTCATTCAGGGCATGTAAAAATACACTCCAGCTCACACACACCCCCTCTTCAGCTCTCTCAGGCGATCACGTATCAGCTAGTCTGACTGCAGTCTCCTGTACAGCACCGACACGGTTAGGTTGAGGCTAAAAATGTCCCACGCAAGCTTAGCACTACCAGGGCTGAATCTGGATTCGGATGCAGTAAATTACGCCTGCATGGCCGTGTTGACAGAGCGGTATCCCCGCTCTCCATCTAGGAGGGAGGAGACTTCTTCCACATTTAGAGTGAGAGAGCTCAGGGAGGGAGCAAGTGTGGATTAGTTTGTCAAAGGAAGCTTCAGGAGCCAACGATAGTGGTATTTTACCTACAGGTCAGGAGACGATGTGTGGGCTACAAAAAGGAACCACTGCTCCTTCTTAGAAATCTTACATGTAATATTTGCCAGAGCAACAGCACCTTTCAAGAACCGTTCAAGAGCATGGCTATATCTGCTGATGTGTATGAGCCCAATAATACCCTTAAAAACCTGAATTAAAACCATGATCCAATACCAATACCCCAAAGATCTGATCCTTATAACTGTGATAACTCTATTAAAGGCATAGAAACGGTGTCTAGCCAACACTTCAAGAGTTTGACTGATTTTCTTTAGATGTGACAGGAGATGGAGGGCATGTGGAGTGTTTTGTTGAACCGAATGAATTAAACAATTAAGTGAGAAATAAATTGAATGTATGGTGCAATGGGGCCATAAATAATAGTGAAATATAACACCTCATATATCTGTTAATTAATTGTCTAATTATATGACTGTGTGTTTATTCAAGAAGTTATTTCAGTGACTCTACCAGCTTTATGAAATGTAAACTGTTACTTTCACCCATTTGATAAAGGACTGATCAGCTGAAATGGGTATTAGGTGGTAACTGTAAAAGCTGCGCTTCCTCCTCCTATGGTTTCCTACAACTATTTAACATATGGACCCAAACACTGCACCCAGTGTGCCGAAAAGTATTTACCAGTAAAGACAGGAGCATAAAACACACTAATGTTGCACTCATTTGATGTGCTATCATCAACCAAAAAGCATCTGTGGCTTCAATCCAATCGTAGAGATTAGGAATTATTACATGGAGTAAATTTGATTAGATAAATTAAATGAAGGTTGAATGAGAGTGTGTGCGTGAGCATGTGCTGACCATGCGCCCTAAAAACATCAAACTCCGCAATTACAGTGCTACGCCAAACAAATACGCATCATGTTAAATAAGAGCTATTCATAAAGTCACCATGGCGGTGGTTAGTGTGCCAGTGTTTTTTAACATGGTCGTATTTTCCGGTCCAAATGCACATGTAAATAAGGTCATACATACTAAGGTGGGGGTTGCATGACTTCAGATTTTTTAAAGTCACCAGTTATGTGATAAAGGTTGAGTCGCTGTCGATTAGTCGGTGATGACATCATGAATAAAACCACATGAGAAGGGAATGCTTTGCAACAAGTGCCTTGCAAATCCATGATCCACAGGTCAGGAGAGCATTGGTATCCTTCACAGCCTGGAGATATGGGCCCTGGAATCAGTCATAGTGCCATACTTACATGGTCCGTGACTAGCTGACATGCTGCTTAAAGCGTCATCGTCGAGCAGTAAAGTCCACTTGTCAAAGCAAATACTATGGCAAGCCGTTTTAGGTTTAATTTCCAGAATTAAATTTCGACTAGTAAATATTTATTGATGTTAGGAATTTGATTGCACATGTTAAAATTGAAAGTGTTCTAGTAAATATTAAATTTTGACTAGTAAAAATTCAGTTTTTCACTAGTAGGGGTTTGTATAGCTACCATCCCATGTAAATGAGACAAGTATACAGTAATGCCTTACATTGCACAAGCAGTAAAACACACCAATAATCTTTGTTTATGAATTTCCACGCTATTTACTCTTAACAACAGAGTAAATCGGATGTTGTGTTGCATGAAACTGGCCCAAATGTACTCTGTGTTCAAATAAACCTGCAAGATTTATACATAAGTACCTTGACAATTGTGCAGAATGCAGAGCAAGAGATGTGTGACATGTTTCACTGAGAAGTTCACTTGTTTCACTTCAACTCTACAGGCCAGAGAGAAAGCCCCACACCTCATCAGGTGCCTCAAGAAGGGGAGGTGGGAAAATGAAGGGTCTGACAGCGGCCACAATTTACCAACATATGCTGAAACTCTCCAACTTCTTGGACATTCAGTTCACTCCTTGACCAGTCATTATCACCTTTCAGAATGCCTGGCCCAGCAGTAGAGCAGTGTCAGGATTTCTGTCAAGTGAGGTTAGTCCTGCAAACCCTATTTGTTTATAGAGAGAAAGATGGAAGTTGTTGCAACAGCAATACACATACCCACCATGAGCACCTGCTGCCCAGTCACTGTCAATCCATCCATCATGGTCCCACTTCACATTAAGTGTCTCTAATAACTGTGATGTTACATGTGAACAACATATGCAACAACAATGTAACTACTAATGATTCAGTCTCTGTTACAGGTGGATTACATACATATACATATAGACTGCTCTATATATACATATAGACTGCTCAAAAAAATAAAGGGAACACTCAAATAACTCATCCTAGATCTGAATGAATGAAATATTATCATTGAATACTTTGTTCTGTACAAAGTTGAATGTGCCGACAACAAAATCACACAAACATCATCAATGGAAATCAAATTTATTAACCAGTGGAGGCCTGGATTTGGAGTCACACACAAAATTAAAGTGGAAAAACACACGACAGGCTGATCCAACTTTGATGTAATGACCTTAAAACAAGTCAAAATGAGGCTCAGTGTTGTGTGTGGCCTCCACGTGCCTGTATGACCTCCCTACAACGCCTGGGCAGCTCCTGATGAGGTGGCGGATGGTCTACTGAGGGATCTCCTCCCAGACCTGGACTAAAGCATCCGCCAACTCCTGGACAGTCTGTGGTGCAACGTGGCGTTGGTGGATGGAGCGAGACATGATGTCCCAGATGTGCTCAATCGGATTCAGGTCTGGGGAACGGGCGGGTCAGTCCAGAGCTTCAATGCCTTCATCTTGCAGGAACTGCTGACACACTCCAGCCACATGAGGTCCAGCATTGTCCTGCATTAGGAGGAACCCAGGGCCAACCGCACCAGCATATGGTCTCACAAGGGGTCTGAGGATCTCATCTCGGTACCTAATGGCAGTCAGGCTACCTCTGGCGAGCACATGGGGGGCTATGCGGCCCTCCAAAGAAATGCCCCCCCACACCATTACTGACCCACTGCCAAACCGGTCATGCTGAAGGATGTTGCAGGCAGCAGATCGCTCTCCATGGCGTCTCCTGTCACGTCTGTCACATGTGCTCAGTGTGAACCTGCTTTCATCTGTGAAGATCACAGGGCGCCAGTGGCGAATTTGCCAATCCTGGTGTTCTCTGGCAAATGCCATGCGTCCTGCACGGTGTTGGGCTGTGAGCACAACCCCCATCTGTGGACATCGGGCCCTCATACCATCCTCATGGAGTCGGTTTCTAACCGTTTGTGCAGACACATGCACATTTGTGGCCTGCTGGAGGTCATTCTGCAGGGCTCTGGCAGCTCCTCCTGTTCCTCCTACACAAAGGCGGAGGTAGCGGTCCTGCTGCTGGGTTGTTGCCCTCCTACGGCCTCCTCCACGTCTCCTGGTGTACTGGCCTGTCTCCTGGTAGCGCCTCCAGCCTCTGGACACTACGCTGACAGACACAGCAAACCTTCTTGGCACAGCTCGCATTGATGTGCCATCCCGGATGAGCTGCACTACCTGAGCCACTTGTGTGGGTTGTAGAGTCCGTCTCCTGCTACCACGAGTGTGAAAGACCACCAACATTCAAAAGTGACCAAAACATCAGCCAGAAAGCAGAAAGGTACTGAGAAGTGGTCTGTGGTCCCACCTGCAGAACCACTCCTTTATTGAGTGTGTCTTGCTAATTGCCAATAATTTCCACCTGTTGTCTGTTCCATTTGCACAACAGCTGTGAAATTGATGGTCAGTGTTGCTTCCTAAGTGGACAGTTTGATTTCACAGAAGTTTGATTTACTTGGAGTTATATTGTGTTGTTTAAGTGTTCCCTTTATTTTTTTGAGCAGTGTATACACACACACACACACACACACACACACACACACACACATATATATATATATATATACACATACAATGCAATTTCAGAGTGGTTATTGCACAGTAATTATGTAAAACAAATGTAATATGTAAAAAAACGACATCTGGTCTGTACAGGCTGTACTTCTTTAATCCATCTGTAACACTGATTAAATCATCAGTAGTTACAATGTTGTTACATGTTATTGATGTGTAACTACACAGTTATTAGAAACATGATATAAAGTAGGGCCTCCATCATCCAGCAGCCTAGCTGGCACAGAACAGAAAGACGGCACAGAACCAGGGAGCTGTACACAGAGAAAGCAATCACATCTAGGCCTAGTGGTCCTTTTCCAGCCATTAACCTCACAGCGGAAGAAGGAGGCTTGCCAGCACTTATAGACACTGTCCAGAGTCACTTGCCCAGATATTTGAGTCTAGCTCCAGTAGTGAGCCAAACACTGGACGCTTCCTATCTGATTGCAAATGCTGTGCAAGCCCCCCTTACATCCCAAAATAAAACGTTAAACTCAGAGGTGAGTTTAAAAACTCTCAAGTCTTACAATAATATCCACTACATTATAATATCATCTCTACATTCTCATGATTGTATCATGTAAGAATCTGTTTTTTCATGTTTTAAGATGGTAGTTATGTATGTGCACTCCCTGGCCACGTTTTTACAAACACACATCTTGTGGTCCACCATGCTGGTGTACAGTTAGAGAGCTGCACCGTAGAGCTCTGTTGCCACGCACCACTTCTTACTCACCCTCTGGCCCTTCATCAACGGTCAGTTTCTGACCGTGAAGCCAATCTTGAATGGATATTTTTGGAGGAAGGATCAAGGGCTGTTTCAGTGGCAAATTCTCAACACTGCTTTCATTTTTATTTGGTCTATTCTACCACGACATGTGATACCACTGCTAAAATGAAGTGGCTTATTGGTAAATGAAGTGGCAAAATTTTGACTGATTGTTTAATAGTTCAGTGTAAAAGGTCTACATATGCGCATATAACTACACCATGTGAACATTCCTTTGAACATTTCGAAAAGAAAGTTCAGAAATCATCTAAAAGGAAACAACTTGCTTTTTTTGCCAATTTTAGTGCACAATAAAAAAAAAAAAAAACATAAAATGTCAAATGCACCATAACCTCGGCACAGGGCACATTTTATGTTGAATTCAGAAAATAAACCGTGACTGCGCATTAAATAGTGAAGCAAAAAAAGCAAGTGCTCTGTGTAGCGACTGTGTTCCAGGGGTGTTCAAACTTTTATAAAATATCAGCAGAAATTAGGCTAACACAAGCTTTTATACTAGAAGCCACATGATGTGCTGTCAAAATGCTTTTATTTTCTTAACACCAGTTGCGCTGGCTGATGTTCTCAGCAGAGGTATTTTGTACCTTCATCTAGAGGCATGGTGCTTGTGTCAAAAGCCAAAAAAATACATTCAAATCTCAAAATTGCAATTTCTGTAGCCAGTAAAAAGCACCACACTGATAACACAGGAGCGCAGTGCAAGCAGCAGAGATGCCATGCAGATAGGAACTGGCTTCTGGTTTTAGGTACACACTTTTCCACCACACCGGATTGCTCTGTGCATATGGCCAGTGGCTGTTTCAGTGTTTGGGAAATAAAGGAACCCACCTGAACATACGTGAAGCAGTAAACAATCTGAGACACTGTTTATAGAGGCTCACCATAAGAACACAAACACACTTTTTATGCTTTTATAATTTTCACAGTACATCCTTCATGTTTTCACTCTAAATCTTCACTGTCAACAGTTTGTAAGTTTGGTTGTTGGCACTCTTCTCCTTGACATGCTTGGCCACTTTACTCTTTACCAGAGTGTAGATCTCATGTACAGGAGGTTCTTTCTTTGTGTTCAGAATGGTTCCTTGGTTAGCTCCTTAAGTATTGATTATAAAGTTTAGAGTTTACTATATATCTACACCTGAAAGATTTATTGCTTAGAAATCGACCAGCACTACAACATGCCTGACGTACTGGATAATGAAATATACATACCTAAAATAATATAAAGGATCATTTGCATGATATTAGCACTTGATAATATCGAATGTCAGCCCAAGGCTATCTAGTACAAGTTACAGCACTTTACTGTTTTGAATTAGTAAGGTTATCAATACATTTACAGCATTTGGCTGACGCTCTTATCCAGAGCGACTTACAATTTGATCATTTTACACAGGTAGGCGAAGGCAGTGTTAGGAGTCTTGCCCAAGGACTCTTATTGGTACAGTGTAGGGGGCTTACCCAGGTGGGGATTGAACCCCAGTCTACAGTGTAGAAGGCAGAGGTGTTAACCACAACACTATCCAACCACTGTCAATACTCGACAGGTACATTTCTGTACCATGTCCTGTAATACCTTTCTAATGCCAGACATATTGTACTAATACCTGAGTTTACTGTAGTTATTACTAGACATATAATAAGGAGTCATTCATGAGGTCAGCTTCAGGATGCTTTTAGACACTCACTTCTCAAATCCAGTCCTCGAGATCTTCCACCCTGGAGAGTTTGGCTCCAACCTTAATCCAACCTGATCAAATTAATCAAAGACTTTAGGGGCTTCTACATATCAGAGGTCTGTTTGAACTAAACTGTCTATTTCCAAGACTAGACTAAAGTGCTGAATGTGTATAAATCTTCCCCTTCACACCGATCTCTGTGACATCTTTCTATTTCCTGCCATGAAGTTATCTTCTCACATTTGATTGATGTTTTTTCTCCCTTGTGTTTATGCATCTGCATGTTTCTTCATGTTAGTCAGGTCTTGTTAAAAGAGGATGTGTATTGTAGTTACAGTGTTTTCTTGTAGGCTTTTGTGAGCATGCATTTGTGCGTGCACTGCGAACTGTTGAAGGAGCTTTGCTTGAGGCGTGTGTGATGTGGATGTGTGTGTGTGAGGAAGACGAGAGAGAGAGAGAGAGAGAGAGAGAGAGAGAGAGAGAGAGGAAGAAAGTGTGGGGGGGGGGGGGGGGATGAGATGCTGGAGGCATGTTCTGCCAGTTCCCTGCCTGCTGTCGGGATGTGATGTCAGTGGAGTGTAGTGGCTAATAAGGAGCCACAGTGCTGGGGCAGAAATATCTGCAGCTCACTGAACTCTGCCTGTGTGTGTGTGTGTGTGTGTGTGTGTGTGTGTGTGTGTTACTGTGAGTGGGTGAAGAGAGAGAGAGAGTCAGAATGTGAAGGTATTTTTGTATTTGTGTGGGAAGCAGTGGACGTAAAGCACTGATAACAGAGAGGGAACGCATACAAAGAGAAGGAATTTGAAGGTATTCTGCATTGTGCGTGTGTGTGTGTGTGTGTGTGTGCGCGTGTGCGTGTGTGTGTGTGTGTGTGTGTGTGTGTGTGTGTGTGTGCGCATGTGTGTAAGGTACAGTTGAGGCAGATTAATCCAGCGGAAATGCAAAAGCTCTCGCAGCTTTTCCAGTGTGCTTTAAGAGCACAGCTGTCCACCACACACTCACACGCTGTCATTCTCCACTCTGAGCTATACTGAGCCTCTGAGACAGAGAGAGAGAGAGAGACAGAGAGAGAGACACAGACAGACAGAGAGAGAAAGAGAGAGAGAGAGAGGGGGGGGGAGAAATAGAAATAAAGAGTGCAGAGAGAGAGCAAAGAGAAAGAGAGAAAGCAGAGAGAGAGAGAGAGAGAGAGAGAGAGAGAGAGAAATAGAGGGATAGTGAGAGAGGGAACAGGAGAGAAAGAGCAAAAAGAAAGAAAGCCAGGGAAAAGAGCTTCAGACAGAGAAATATATAGAGAGCAGAGAGAGAGAGTAAAGAAAGAGAGGGACTGAGAGAGAGAGAATCATAGAGGGATAAGGAGAGAAGGAGGGAAAGCAGAAAAAGAAGAAGCAGCGAGAGAGCGAAAGAGAGAGAGTGCAAAGTGCATTGCCGAATAGGTAGAGAAAGAGAGGGAGAGCAAGAGAGAGGAAGAGAGAGGAGGCGGTTGTTGAGGCAGAAAATGACAGAAGACATTGAAGTGAAATGAGGAGGAGAAGAATAATGTAGCAGAAGCGATAGATAGATAGATAGATAGATAGATAGATAGATAGAGAGAGAGAGAGAGAGAGAACATATTTTATATTTTTAAGAGACTGAGGTGGTTGGCAAAAAAGGCTTAAGGAAGGAGAGAGAGAGAGAGAGAGAGAGAGAGAGAGAGAAAGAAAGAGAGAGAGAGAGAGAGAGAGACAGAGAGAGAGAGAGAGAGGGGTCTACTCCAGTAATAGCAGTGCACAATTAGGAGACTGGCTCACTGTGTGTGCTGAGCAGAGAGATGGGGACGGTCTCTGCCATGGCCAGAGACACAGAAGACATGGCCAGGGTCCGATCCTGAACACACACACACACACACACACACACTCACACACACACACACTCGCTGACAAACACAAAGGATGACCCCTGGACACGCTGAGCGGAGTGGTCTAGGAGCCATGACAGGTAAGTGCTCTTGGTGCTGTCAGAAGTGGAACATTATAGAAAAGTGTGGACATTATAGACAAAGATTAGTCAGAGGAAATGTGGTCGCTGACCACCTCATCACTGTTTATACGTTCCAGCATTTAGTCTTTCTAACAATCCTTTGTTATGCACATCACATCATAATGCACATGTGGTCGCACACACCGATTTTATAATGTGGTGTTTATTATTACCAAAAGTCAGAGTTCAGCTGTGTTATACTTGTAGTCAAATGTCTTGTAGAAAACAGGGACGCTAAAGCTATGCTAAAAATAAATGTGTGGAGCCATGACTAACTGCAATCACGCGAGTGGCTTTTTACGTAATGTCTTTTGTTGCTAAATATCACGTTTCAAAAGCTGTCAATGAAATGTAGAACGGTGGCTTCAAAATAAAAATTGAACAGTTGTGGTTTAAGGCATGGATCAACCTACGCTTCTCACATGCTGTCTCCCAGTGAGCACAGCTTATTCACATTTGCCTGTTCACCATATTCATTTGACTAAACCAAGCTGCAGCTCTAAATAAGAGACAGAATGTATTACCTGAAAATATTAAACGAAGCTGACTTGTTTTTGCTGTAGGCTTTAGAGTCCTGTTTGAATTACTATGAAATAAAAAACAACACTGGTCATTTCCATTGAGAGTTTCTTGCACTCTCAGAATTAAGACCATTATCTCTTGCCAGTCCCCCACCACACACAAACTGAACTGTTTAGTCAGTTCCAAGTGACCACCAGTGAAAGAGCTAGCTAACTAGTATTCTATAGTATTGCACTAGTATTTCACCATGTCAACATCTTTTTTTAATGATTTCTCAAAGTCCTATAATTTCGGCAATGCGACCTTGTTACATGTATTCATTAAATTCCTATTGCTTACCTTGAGCATGTGTTTTTCTAGCTTTTAACTCTAGTTGGACTATGGTAAATCTGCACTATATAGGATTTTTCTTGTTAAAACTGAAAGAATTAACATCACTGTAAAAAAGCGGATGAAGTTATGACGACAATAGTAGATAATTCACTTAATTCTCCACGTCACCAAGCTCTCTTTGACTATTCTTTCAATGTGCTTGCAATTTACTGATTTTACAACATGTTCTACTTCATTTCTCATGAGTAACCCAAAACTTGGACAGTATAGGGTTAAGGATGGATTTTTTTAAATATAATTTTAGTTAGTGATCAAGCAGGCCTATAGCTGCCGACTGTTCATTGATTTACCGTGGTAACAGCCCTCATTGATGGTAAAACTCATTCACCACAGGTGTGAAAACCTGCCGCTTATTTATTCATTTGTTCTGTTGAGCTGTACAGTTGGTATAGTGCACGGAAAAAACACAAGTGAAGTCCTGTCTCAGCTCTCGGCGAAAAAACAGCTGCTAAAAGTGGTCTCATGCAAAATGGCTTCGGAGGATAAGGTACCAGATAAAGAACGAAACTGTGAATTTCACAAGAACCATCCTGTGACATTCTCAATTTCATCCTTCATTCCTGGATCAATTACAGTTTTGTGGCTGAATGATGAATAAACTTTTAAACAACTTTGACAAAGAGGAAGCCGCAACTCACATGCTATTACTGTGTTTTCTTCCATGTGTGCTTCAGATTTTTCAAAATTCCCCCAAATTTCTCCAAAAGTATCATCATCCAACTCCACCCCACCACCGCCACCCCCTACCACTACCACCACGCCTGGCCCAGTTGAACCTTTTCCCATGATTATTTTCCATGCAGTTACCCAACTAAGAGGCACAGGCCTATCATCAAGTCATATCAGTAGCATCATTGGGATATTTTCCATTCCTGTCTAATCCACTTTGGAAATGTGGCCAACAGCAGTTCCCGTAGGCTTCTGACTACACACAACAAACGTCAAAGCTCTGATTCAGTCTGAGCTCGAGGGCATGGCTCTCTTTTATAGGGCGTATTTTTACCTGCACGTGATTAGAGTTTTTACAATCATGCTTACAGTCCTCTTTATATAGTACCTGCTATTGCTGTATTACATAGTTCTACACCAGTATTGTAGCACTTGTTCATCTGATGCAGTGCTTATATTGAATGTCCTGAGTTTTGTTGTCAAATGATGTTAAATGTTTGTTAATGTTAATTTCCTCCAAGAGAAATGATTACATGTATAATACTGTATATTTCACTAAAATACCATATTTACAGTACGGCCTAAAAGAAAACAGAACAGAATGATCAATAAACATTCATTAATGTGAACTTTCTTTAATGGACGAATGCAAATTTGGTCTCTCTTTCCAGGAAGAGTGCTTACAAGAGTGAGAGTAGGAATGATTATACCAACACTGTAAATCAGCGGTGCTCAATCCTGGTCCTGGAGACCTACCACCCTGCAGGGATTAACTCTAACCCTAATCTATCACATCTCATCCATGGTAATGAAGGCCTTCAAGGACCTCTGATTATTAGAGGCAGGTGTGTTGGATCTGAACTCTCCAAGGGGGTAGATCTCCAGGACCCGGGACTGGAAACCCCTGCTTTAGATCTTTCTAGAGTCAAAGGATCTTGCTGTAATTTGATCTGAGTACGTTTGAAGTCCTTGTATTTCCGATGCATATGTGTGCTTTGACCTGCTGATCTCTTATGGCATGCTATAAATACATAATGCGTGTGAGAAGCAATTGCTCAAGAACATTTCTGAAGAACCTGCGGTGCAAACAAGACACTAGGGCAAGGGTCATCAATCGTATCCACAATGAGCCAGAGCAGCTTCAGGTGTTGTTCCAACCAAACGTAAGCATACCAGATCCCACTTGTTTGACCCTTTAATAAATGGCCAGGGCCCACCGGCTGGTCCAACGTTTCATTACACACTTCTGTAAAGAATAACTTGGCCAGTTTGTACTGAAAGGTATGGAATAATAAGCCTTAGTATGCAATAAGCCTGGGATTTTAAGGGGTTTATTTGTTGGTCTCCATCTTTAAACAACTGGTTAGTTATGAGTTGTGTTCCTCATGGGTTGGAGTTAAAATTGGTGAGCCCTGCAAAGGGTAAATTTACATTTAGGCCCTTGACGTTTTGCAGAGTAAAATAGTCTAAATATTAAAAAAAGTGATTGGCGTTCAGATAAAAACTTAAGTTCTGTAATGAGGTGTAGACAGATATAAACCTTTGTACTGCCGACTGAAGCCCACAGGTCAATTAATCTTGTGGCCAAAACTAAGAACGCATAGCCAGAATAAAAAAAATAAATAAATAATCATGTATACATTTACAGGCACCCTGGATAAATGACGTTTTGCTGATGTTCTAAGTGAAAACAGCAGATTCTACAATACAAAAAGCTAAAATATGGCATGCACAAGGATTATGACACATTTATTGTGTCTACTTCATTTTTTCTAAACCTACCACGGAGTGTTTTGGAGGGATCCTTGTTTTTCACCATATAGAGACCCAGACTAAGGACTACCATCATCCGATTCTGCTGAGCCACCTCCATCTTTATCAGGTTTTAACCAGTCAACCCTGTAGCTTTGTTACTGGGATTGATGATAATCATTGCGCTTTAACAGTGCTCGTGTTAAAAGCAAGGACTTTGCTTTCTAAACAAGTTACTCTCAATAAAAAATGAATTTGTGATGCCAGCCTGTCTTGGAACCTGACATGACTAACATCACTGACACAAAGTCATAGTTTTACAACAGCCACTGCAACAGGTTTCACATAAGTGCTTGGAGCTCTAGAAAGAAGTTGTCACTTGCGGTTACGTTAGTTATCGCAGCGTTGGTGTTAACGTTACAGTTGGCTAATCCAATAATCCGTAAATAACTTTGGTTAAAATAAAGTAGGGCAATCTTGATTTGTGTCATATTAAGGTTTATCAAATTTTAATTATTAATTTTTTAAAATTTATTTTAAATCATGGCACGCAGCTATATAAATGCAATTTTATTTATGTTGGATAGGTGGGTTTAACGGTCTTATTTTTTTGGAGATATTTTTAAAATCCACCAAAATTATAAGATAAAATGGTAACTGTATGTCTGTATTTTTAACTGTATGTCTATTTTTTTAACCTCAGGAGGTGTGGTCTTTGCACTGTCCACCTTACTTCTGGTCCAGGCAGTGTCCCCTTGCCCCAAGGAGTGTTCATGTGATAGTTATGCCAAGGTGGTGGACTGTCGGGGGCGTGGTTTATACGACATTCCTCACAAGTTACATCCAGAAACTCAGGAGCTGTATCTTCAGGACAACCGTATACGAGGCCTTGGCTCCATGGCATTTCGGGAAACGCCACAACTCCGGGTTCTGGACCTGGCCAACAACACCATAACTATGCTTTCCCCCAGTGCCCTCCTGGGGCTCAGGGTGTTAAGAAGCCTCAGTTTGGCCAACAACTCGATCCGTGAGGTGGACCGCCGTTTTTTGGGCTCTATACGGAATCTAACCCAGTTGGACCTTTCTTACAACAACATTGGAGGGCTACCTGGAGCACTAGCTGATAGCTTCCACCACCTAACCCACCTATCACTTCATTATAACCGGCTGACCAAGGTGGACCGCGCTCACTTGGAGGCCCTTGGGAGCCTGGAGGTGCTGAACCTGAGGGGGAACCTGTGGAAGTGTGATTGCCAGATGATAGGGCTTAAGCTATGGCTGGAGACATTCACTTTTAAAGGTAGGGAATTCATTCAAATATAAGCGCCTCAGATATGAAGCTGGTAATAACTGCTTTTTTCCAGTAACACAGGAATAAAATCAATCACAAAACACCATCATTATTAATATAATAGATATTTACAGAACAGATCATGCATAAATATCTAACCTGTAAGATGAGGATAACATGCTATAATACAAATATAAACCTTATGAGAATGGTGGTGCTAAAACATTTGTTATTTAAGACTTATAATATTTACATTATGTATGTAACTTCCTGCTGTTTATTTGTTGACATTTCACAATTAAGAGGGGACAATCATATGTTGCCATTTAACGTCAACAACAAATCATCACCTTATTTGGAAAGCACTCTTGAATTTTAGTCTTCACATTTTTGAAGATATGAAATCATATTAGCTGATTATTTTAAAATCTGCATTGTACTGGTGCTTATTTTTTATAGAGGTTGGCTTCTAAACCGTTGCAAATATTTCACTTAATAGCACTACTATTAAATTTGTAAAAACATCTACACTGAAAATATTTGTCGTATGTGTTGTGCTCAGCCTGGAAGTCCTGATGAGACTTCCACAGTATTCTTTCTGTGCTGAACAGTGAAATTACCAATGCAAAGGGCGATTATTCAGCTTAGTTATGCTGAATTATAGGGATTGTGACATTGCACAGCTTTGCAGACATCAAAAGGAGATGGTATCTACTGTTTAGTTCAACATAACCACAACAAACCTTAAAAAAAATAAGTAACATTTATTTACACTGTACCCATTTGAGCTGTGAGCTGTGGCAGGGCCTGTTCAAGCACGTTAACGTTTTTAAAATATTCTATTTCTCATGGCAAGCAATTGTTATTAAATTGCAAAGAGGCAAATGTGGTATTACCTTTTATTAAGGATTATATTTATTTACCATATTCAAACATAATACTAACCACACTTAATACCAGGGTTTCAGGTAGCTGACAAATGCATGTACTTGACCAGAATGAATGGGCATCATTTACCAATATCTCCCTAAGTTTTCACTTAAATTTGTTCTTGAGAAAGGTCCTAAGAAAAAATCTGCATCTGATTCATGACGTGTTCCTAAACAACTGAACTACCCACATCTTTGTGCTCCTGACTGTGTGTAGATTCTGTTCTTACCTAATAACAAATGCCAAATAAGAGAGAACATTGGTGAGTGTCAACCTTCACGAAAACTAAAAGGGTTTTAGGAGAAAAGTTCTTCTCAAGGACGGTTGGTGAATGAGGCCCAATGTCCGGTACTCTCTTCCAACATCATATAAGATTCTTTGACAATGGGGAAGACTCTACTTTAATGGGGGCAGAGCCGATCCTCAGTTACTCTACAGTGACGCTTTGATGTTCGACTTTAGCAGCTACACTGCTTGCTGAGCCATGTACAGATCCCGTCTGGTTTAACTTCACCTGCTCATTAGTCACTATTAAACTTACTCCTTCTATCCAAAATATAGGTCTTTTATAATAAATGTTGATGGCAGCAGTGACATGTTAAATATAAATGTAGCCAATAGCCAAACTGGCCCATAGCCAGGGTAAGGTAGCTTGTATGTCCTCTTTCAAACATGTTCAAAATTTGTCTACATGCCCCTGGTCATTTATGAGTGGCAAATCATATTAATACTAATCTGAGGTTTAAAAAGGACATTTGCTCTTTAACCACTGAGAGAAATATGAACTGATAAATGCTCTCTGCTTTTCATAAGTTATTAACTTATTATTAGCTGCAAGGATCGCATTATATGAAAGTAAACCTCTGTCCATCTGTCAAGTTCAATTGGGGGCAGTCGTGGGCTGGAGGTTAGGGAACTGGCCCTGTGACCAGAAGGTTGCCAGTTCAATCCCCAGTGCAGACAGTCCATGACTGAGGTGTCCTTGAGCAAGACACCTAACCCCCAACTGCTCCCCTGGTGCTGTGGATAAGGCTGCCCACCGCTCCAGGCAAGTGTGCTCACTGCCCCCTAGTGTGTGTGTATTCACTAGTGTGTGTGTATGTGGTGGTTCACTTCACGGATGGGTTAAATGCGGAGGTGGAATTTCCCCGTTTGTGGGATTAATAAAGTATTGCTTAACTTAACTTAAGGTCGAGGTGGCTTCAAACAGCTAGCCTGTCATTACAGAAAAACTTTCAGTGTGATAGAAAGAATTACATGCAGTAAATGCAGTGTTAAAAATGGTTGGTTAGTCTGTATCATATGGCAAGTACGCTAGATGAAGGTTTTTCTATAATAAAAGGCTCGTCACTTGAAGAACCTGATGTCACTGAGAACTTCAGGAGAACAGCATTACTGAACATGAGCAAATGGCAGTAAAGAAAGTTTCCATCCATTTGCAGGATTAAGGCTGGTAATCCTAATTGAATCCGTTGTGCTCCCTTTTTTCTCAGGCTGAAATTTCATCGTGAGTCAGTTAAAGGCATCTCGGAATTGAGTCGTGAGCCACTCAAGATGCGACTCGAGTGCCAGTCGCTACTTTTCATCACTGGCTCAAGTTTAAAACTGGGGAAGGTGTAAAGCTTGAGTCAGTCTTAATGTGCATATATTTGTCTGCAAGAGCCACAACTTAAAATTTTAGCAGCCATGTCATAAGGCAAAAAATATGCTTTCATTAGAAAAGGTCTGCTTGTTTAGCTGATTTGAGAATACGGCTCATGTTTGGAGTAGCTTATGTTTTTGTGCAATAACAAATACATGCCTAGAACTGCATTCAACGTAACTGAAATCAATGATCCCTGGACTCTGACTGGCATCAAAAAAGTCTGAAACTCTAACTAATACTAATAGCACTAATCATACTTTTATCAGTGGGTGGGAGCTCAACGTGATCCCATAACTATTCCACAGCAATCCTGCAAAGAAGATTACCTAACATGACTGTAACATTTGAGCAACTCAGTTAGACATGACATGTCTACATGAATATCTGCAAACGCTGCCAGCAAGCGGTCGGTGAATTCATCCAGTGTGAGCAGTGTGTAGTCAGTTAACCAGCACCATCATCACCCTCACATGTACAAAGCATGCACATAAATTAATAGAACAGTAACAGAACAAACAGGGCTCGCGTCTTTTCTTGCGCCGGCCTGAGGCACATTTCTGATCAGACCAGATAGGAGCAAATTAGCCTGGCCAACGTATCACCACAAATGATCTTCAAGAACACCACTGCAGTGAGCACTCAAGCGGTGGAATATAAGACTAGCAGAAACACTTCTTCGTCAGCGCAGGAAAGTGGCACTATAAATGTGGGAGGCTGCTGGTGCATCAAACAAACACAGGTTATTTGAACGTTAATAGACCCTTATAGCCTCGATATGTAAGGAGAACATTCGATATTAGAATGCATGTCACATTTCAGCTTCTGAATACGGCAGATAATCACAGTAAAGAGGATATTTGAACAGCAAAACCTTGTCGAATGTGCATCCTTTCTAAAAATGGTATAAATGGACCAGTGTTACATTTACATTTAGGCCATTTGGCTGACGCTCTTATCCAGAGTGACTTACAACTTGATCATTTTTACACAGTTAGGCCAAGGTGGTGTTAGGAGTCTTGCCCAAGGACCCTTATTGGTATAGTGTAGGGTGCTTGCCCTGGTCGGGGATTGAACCCCAGTCTACAGCGTAGAAGGCAAAGGTGTTAACCACTACACTAACCAACCACCACCGTGTTAGAGTGATATAAGATTTATTCACAGCTGCAGAATCTATACGAGAGCTGCCGGTTCACGATAAATCGCTTCCCACTGATTTACTGAATCATTCCAACTTTAATTAGATATTTCATAGAGAAACAAGCACAGAGGATGAATAAGCTACATGCATGACCTACTGCAGAAATGATGAAAGGGCATTCCACTGAAAATTTACAAGCCTAATTCCAAGAAAGCTACGACGGTATGTGGAATGCTAATGAAAACAGAGAGCAGTGAGAAGTAAATTCAGTTTGAGCTGTATTAAGAGGAAAATTATTTTCTGGAAATATATGCTCAAACCAAATTTAATGCCTGCAACACATTCCGCATAAGTTGTGACAGGAGCATGTTTATCACTGCGCTACATCACCTTTCCTTTTAATAGCACTCAAAAACGGAACTGATTTTAATGGGAATGTTTTTGTCATTCTTATGTTATACACGTCTTCAGCTGTGCAACAATACAAGGCCTCTGTTATTGTGTTTTCAACCTAATAAGACACGTTTTCAGTGGGAGTGAAGCATCTGCTGTATGATATGCTTTATGTGTAATGTTATATTCAGTACTATGTGTTATAATATGGATGGGATTTGTTTTTCTCTGTAAGCTGTACCAAAGAGGACAATGGGAAGACATTATGAAAAGTTATTCCTAGCTGTCTATATATAGGCTGAGAACAGTTGCTACTGTTCCTAATTTGGCAATGATCCAGGCAACAATGTGCCTGAGCCAGCCTATATAAACACGGCTCTCCCAATGTCCAGCAGGCCAGCATGGTGCCTGTGAATCTTATGCACGACAGTTAAACAAAGATCAATGCTACGCATGCACATGTCTCACGATCCTGGTTCGGATTAATGAAGAGGGTCTAAAGATTCTACAGTGAGGCAGGTCTGAACTGCACTCTCTGATTACTCAGCCATGCTGTTGTAACACGTGTAGCATGTGGCTTTGTGTCGTTATGTTGAAATGACAACAGACATACAAGTGTCCCCGAAAAAAGAGTGCATTTAAAAGGCCAGCATATGTGTTCAGTAATAATGGTTCGCTCATATCTGAGCATGTTACCCTCTAATACCCCCATGCCATGATAGATCCTGGCTTCTTTACACAACACCACAGAGAACTAGGCTTTTCCTGGATGCATCATATACAAGCATGATTATATTAACTGTTTGAGATATTTTTGAACATTTCACAATAATCCTAGCCTTAAATTGCCCCTGTCCCAACTATCAATTTCAGAATTAATGTATATTTATAAAAATAAAAAAAAACTATGAAGCAGAAAAAGTAAATAAATGACGTCTTGGCTTTGTACTATTTTTGTTCAAATACAGATGAAAGTGGATTTATAAGTTACTGTGTTCATTAGCATTTTACCTATTGTCCCAGGTTTGTACTATGTGACCGCTAACACTGAAGACATGCCTAAAATAGTCGCCTTTATGCAAGTAAATTCTGGCTACATGTAGACAAGAAACAAGATTATGGATCTCCTGTGGTATTTATTTATATTTTCATTAGGTTTTCCCATATGTTAATAAACTGGGGACACTTTGGGATTCTGATCCTATTATTTACTGGATGTACTGTTTTTTTTTTAACTTACGTTAGATATAAACATAAGCAGCCAACTGTGGGTGTAGCATTCTGGATATCTGGATGTTAATAATGTAAGGCAGCATTAAAGGGCAATTCCACCTTTTTTTATTTCTGCATAATTCAGTGTGAGATGTTTCATTGAATACTTAACTGTAGAGAAACTTTCAGATGATATCTTTACAGTGGTGTCTACTGAGCTTTTGTATGCAATGTTGATGATTAAATAGTGTTAAATCAATTTCATTTGGCATAATTATAATACCTATATATATATATATATATATATATATATATATATATATATATATATATATATATGTGTGTGTGTGTGTGTGTGTGTGTGTGTGTGTGTGTGTGTGTGTATGTGTGTTAGCTCAAAAACGTATCTCAAAACCGTCATAAAACAATGTCTCAGGCATCAGGCAATGCATTTGCAACCATTTCATGTAACAACTTTCTGTGAGGCTGAATGGAGCACTTCATGCTCAGACCACACTGAATGACTCTCTTTATATTTTAACCATTTAATTATGCAATGATTTTGAAAAATGTGAGGAATTCTGCTATAACGTACTCTTTGCGGGGCTAGGTTGTGGAGGCTCTTGTGGCTGTCTGCATTAGGCGAGTTAAACTTTGGCTAGCCTGCCGCATGCTGCGTATTTGACACATACCACTAAGCAGAAAATATCAACAGCACAAATTAGGCAAGCTGGTATTTAAACCAGAAGCATCTGGCATGGCTAATAAAGTGGAATGTTTTTCGGTGTGTGATATGAGTGAAAAATGCTGGAGGAGTGTATTTTGTACACACTCCTGGCAGGTTTAACTAACATCAGTTAACATAGACATGTGCTGCAAACATCCCCTCATTTAGGGTCCCTATTTCTGCAGTGTAGTCCACTTTTCTCTTCTGTTGCTGCATGTATTTGATGTATAAACAAGATTATGTAACAAAGCCCAAAATGTGTAGATTTTCATTTGGTTTGCGTCCCTTCTTAAACAAAAAAACACAAAAACACACAAAAAGTAACTTTAAAGGTAAATGAAAAATTAAAAGCAGGGATTAAAAATAAAGTTTGTTCTTTAAAGCTCCTAAGCTTCCCAGAGCCGACACATTCCAACAGTTTGAGCAGAAGCAGATCAACAGTCAAAACATCAGCCCCATGGAACAATTTCACGACACCTATGAGGTCCAATTTATAAATCCTTCATGCCTAGCACCAAGTAGGGGAACAACATCCAAGGACTTCTCCACTACAGGTTTAATACCACTCGAAAACGCAATGATACGCAGAACACAGCACAACAGCAGCAAATGTTCCCACACCACCTGTGGCCAGAGCCTTTAAAATGACAGAAATGTACAAACGACTGTGCCAATGTGCAAACTACAACTAAAAAAGAGTGGAATTCATTGGATGTAAACTGAAAACTGGATGTAAGTTGATGTAAATACTTTATACTAGTTTTGGCTTTAAGCCCAGGTGCATCACTTGCATTGCCCAGTCTGAATTGCCCTCTCAATGAGCTTCAACACTCATTCTGAAAAAATAGTGCATTCAAACAAAAAAAACACCTTTTATACAATGATGCAAAACAGCAGCACACAGCAAAACTGAATTCTATATGCCAACGTTGATACGCACATGCTGTAACCTCCTTGGCAGCAGATTCAAATGGGTTTAAGGGGCCATTGCCCAAGTCACTGAAAGTATCTTTCACCGTTTGGTTTGATACGGTTAAATAAACATGAGCAAAGAAAGCCTTTTACATACAAAGTAATTTTAAAAGAATGACGGCCAATGTGTGTCAAGCTGGCCCAAACACTATGTAACCCTGTTGGTTAGGACTACTAGTTGCACACATCAAATACATGGAGTACTGCAGGATAGTCGAAGAAGTGTGCGAGACTATGTGGATTAAAGCAGCTAAACATGCACTCTAATTACAAAGACAGAAATAAACAGGAATGTGACTATGATCTTTATGAAACGAGTAATGAGGAAGGTATGGAACAGCTGTTTCCATTGTGGCCAAAAGCCATTTATGCAAAAACCTAGGAGCATGCACACACACACACCCACACACACACATACACCCACACACACACACATACACCCACGCACACACATACACCCACACATACACCCACGCACACATACACACCCACACACACACATACACCCACACACCCACCAATACACATACACCCACACACACACCCACACATACACACACAGACCCACCCATACACATACACCCACACACACACATACACCCACACATACACCCACGCACACACACATACACACCCACACACACACATACACCCACACATACACATACACCCACACACACACCCACGCACACACATACACCCACACACACATACACCCACACACACACCCACACACCCACCCATACACATACACCCACACACACACACCCACACACCCACCCATACACATACACCCACACACACACATACACCCACACATACACCCACGCACACATACACACCCACACACACACATACACCCACACATACACCCACACACACACACATACACCCACACATACACCCACGCACACACATACACCCACGCACACATACACACCCACACACACACATACACCCACACACCCACCAATACACATACACCCACACACACACCCACACATACACACACAGACCCACCCATACACATACACCCACACACACACATACACCCACACATACACCCACGCACACACACACACACACACACATACACACCCACACACACATACACCCACACATACACCCACGCACACACATACACCCACCCACACACACACACACACACACACACACACACACACACACACCCACGCACACATACACCCACAGTTTACAGCCTGGTGCCGGTGGACTGTCAGAAGTGAAACAGCTCTTTTTAACCTTGACCTTTGAAAGATTAAGTATTAATAGATATTATGACAGCAGTAGACAGATGGCTATATTATTTCTTATATACTGTGGAGTCTTTGTCTTTGCATTCACTTTAATGGTTGTCATAATCATTTTCTTAGTGCATTTACACTTCAACCTGTCAGAATTAGTACATAATCATCTGACTGCAATTATTATTATACAATTAAGCTGACTGCAAAAAAAAAAATATTCATAAGACATTTATTTATAATCATAAAACCTCTGACTGGTCATACGATATGTTTAGAGGGTAGTAGTGAGTAGGGTTTGATTATTTGAGCTTGTGCCCTATAAAAGATGATTTTGAACATATTTAGCTACTGCTATCTCAATGAATGCATTGGGTTTACATAGACCATCATACCTGCAAATATTTACCGTTTTATCTATTTTTTAAAAGTACCTTTGTACTGTGGGTCCACAGTTTGAACTAATTTGGTAGAATCCTCAGTATATGTGCATATTTGTTTTAAAGAAATACTTCATATTAGGCACACAGATATATTTCAACCTAATTTGCCACATCTGTACCCTATAGTTGATTACCATGCCCAAAAATTTGAACTTTTTTTTTTTCCTTTCTACTTATTAAAGAACAGACAACAGAGGTCAGTGGGCATATCAGGCTGGGAGGCACGACAGCAAGCTTATCAGCAATAATTTCATGCTGATATAAGCTGATCTAAGCTGGTTTATGCTGGTCTGGTGCTAGTTGCATGGTCCTGCTGGTTAACTGGCATACCAGCATTCAAAACACAATGCTGATGACCAACTGTACTGGTTTATGCTGGTATTTCTAGCAGGGTTAGCATATGAATATTCCCAGAATGATGGTGCAGCGCTGTTTTTATACTGTTGATCTGATTGCAAATGTCAAGCCCTTTGGACCATAGCTCCTGCACTTTAGGCAGCTTGCTGTTTCAAAGTCAGAGGATGCTAATCCGAATGCATGCATACTGATCAGGGACACAGGGTGAACAAAAGCAGAGGTTCAGTAAGATCAGACAAATCGGGAGAGAGAAAGAAAGCATGACTAAGATGCGATGACTAAGTAATGTGGGTGTCTATATATCTGTTCCACTGCTTAGCAAACCTATGGTAATGTCAAGATATCCGCATATAATGTGACAGTACACAGAGAAAAGTGAGAAGCGCTATGCGAATGAATGAACTACGGGGACAAATTCAGAAGTTTCAGTCTGTTTCCACAGATGAATGGGGTAGAGGGGGGCAGATAACGTATACAGCAAGAAATTAGCTACACTAAATAACTGTAAACCTACAAAGTGAACTGATAACAGTGCATGAATCAGGTGTTTCTGATAAAATGGCCAAAGAGTGAGCCATACAGCCTGCAAAGCAGGGCTAAACGATTTGGGCAAAACATCTCATCGCAATGTTTAGGTTTACTATTGTATTTGTGACTCTGATGATTTTCTATTAATTGAGGTCCAGTGGTTACTTGCATAAAACATTTGAGGTACATTTGGCCCTTAGGTTTCCTGTTTATCTGAAGTATGTTGTGTAAAATATCTTCAAGGAAATGTTTAAGCGGGAAATGATTGTAAATAGAGGTTTAGTCCCTAAGTTTACGTTTCAGCAACTTAACATTTACAAAGCTTTAATATGAATCTCTAAAGCATTCAAAAATGACAGCTACTGTGATTTGAGATTGAGCTCTTATAAACTGCAATTTCGATAAAAAATAATTAGTCAGATATTCTACAAAGCAACGGAACAGGAACGCATGTTTTCATCTCCCTCTTTTACTTCCCATCTGTTTGAATCAACATTAGTGATCTCGCTTTCATTCAAAACCATAATCATGTCTTATGTCTTGATCTCTCCCTCTTTTTCCTTTGTTCCGTTTCATCTGCCCTCTTTCATCCCTACAACCTCGTTCGCTTGAATCCTTTTTTTTATTACATCCTTGATAATATGCAACCTCTCCCCTCTGCTTTCCTCTGTTCTCTATCTCAGGTGGAGTGGTGGATGAGGTTGTGTGTGCCCAGCCTCACGCCATGCGGGAGCGTGACCTGCAGCAAGTTCCCTATGAGCTCTTCCACACCTGCATGACCACCAGCTACAGCTACCTGTTCGCCAACATCCACCACCTGGACAACCAGCACCGGCTGCTCCGTGGTCATCTCCACCCCAGCCCGGAGGCTCCTCCGTATGGGGGCGAATTCGGACCCCCACCGGAGTGTGAGGCCAAACAGAAGCCTCGGCCTGTCAACCTGCGTCATGCCATAGCCACAGTGGTAATAACCGGAGTGGTGTGTGGCATTGTTTGTCTGATGATGCTGGCTGCTGCTGTCTACGGGTGCGCCTATGCCGCCATCATGGCCAAATACCAGCGTGAGCTGAAGAAGCGAGAGAAGGAGGCCGGAGGAGGAGGGACACAGAGAGAGAACACAGATAGGGAAGGGGAGAAGGAGCCGCTGGAGAACGCTATAGCGTGAGAAGGAGTGAGACATGAAATAATGCACATATCTGCACCAGGGATGTTACATAGTCGTCACAGATCATGAACATCGATAAAGGAATACTCCTGGATTTTTCAGTCTACTGCATCAGTAGCATACAGTGGGTTACCACCAACAATATGTTCAATAATTGCCACAAATAATATGTTCTACATGTTCCCTTGTGCAGAAAACTTGTTGACTCCAGACAGACTTATAACAGAAGCCAATGAGAAATGGCAGAATGCTGCCAGCTAACGTTTATGTGAAAGTATTTCTGTAGAATTCTCTCAAGAATTCTTCAGTCAAAGCAATCAGTCAACTAGGCATGAATAATTTGTATATTTTGTTCTTTCAGAGAGGCAATATGTTACCAGTATAGTGTTATAGGTGGAGTTTTAACAGACTCCTGCCTGATCATGCATGAATACCAGAAAACCAACCCTGGTCCTGAAGATCTACCTTCCTATAGAGTCTAGTTTCAACTAATTAACTTCTACAGATGTTGTTCATTGGCTGGATCTAAAGCAGAAGTGCTAAGTGAGTGTGGTGCAGCATGTTAGATACAGGTTAGAACTAAACTCTGAAGGAAACTAGAGATGTGTTCCAAAAGCTAGGACCCAGCTCTTCGTTTGTATTATGTAACGCAAAATGGTATACCAAGTCCACCAAGGCCACTTTGTCATGTCATCAGAAAGGAGTTGGTGCCAAATAAATAAAGAAATACGTAATGGAGAAGCTACCATTGATGTGAATGATAATCTGGCAAAACGATGTCCTGCAAGCTAAAACAGGTAAACCAAAAGTAGGTGCATTACACACCCTGCATTCAGTTTACACCCCCTTAAACAGACACCTTTATCAACTTGTAGCAGCTAGTTTCATCTGTGGGTGTTTCTCTTGAAACTTCATCAGGTCAGAAGCCCACTAAAGAACACTCTGGCAGTTTCCTTGAAAACTGTCTGAATATAGGCCCCATTCCTCAGCTATATTTGAAAGATCCTTTTGATCGGAACAGAACATTGCAGAAGATTGGCAGCATTTGTCCCACTCTTGATAAATATTTTATCCTGCCTGCAGTCCCACAGATAGCTGGTTTCCATCTGTGTTCGTCCTCACTGTCTTACTCAGCTTCACTGTCTTGTGTGCACCTTTATTAAGAGCACTTTCAACAAATGTGGCTTTCTGTAGGCTACAAAAATAAAATCTGTTGTTCACCTGACTGGTTGCTTCACAACTATTTAGAATGAGTTCATTTATTTTTGTATTATTTATATATAATAATTAATAAGTGATTGTTATCATTGTGGGATTTCTCTATATGTATTATTGTTGTACAAGAACAATATTTGACATATTTCAAAAGCTCACCAACAGAATTCAGCAACTGCCCAGTGGTTTCTATTATTAGCTACTTTTGAGTCGGCCAGTTTTCTGACTACAGAGAAAAGTGGTAAAATGGTCATTTGTGGTAATCAACTATACGGTACGGATGTGGCTTATTAGGTTGAAACATGTTGTGGTATTCCTTTACGGTAGAAAGAAAACACCCATATATATAAAAGCAAACATGTACACACAATTACACATGTGCAGATGGTTGTGGATAGAGCTGATCCAGCTCTCGTCAAATCTCGTTACACCTTCTCAAAGGGACAAATGCTCTTTCCAAACACTCTCCTTCATAAAGGCAAAACTAGATATGACGACAACCAGGGAAAACGGGACTTGTTCTATAATGCAGTATATTTACCCAGTACACGACTTCCAGAGATTAGGCCAAAGATAACATACATAGATACATATCAATGTTTTAATTGTATAATAACTCAGAGAATAACGATCTGTCTAATGCAAGCGCGTTTAACAGCAATATGTACATAATGACCTGTGTAATGCGTTTCAATTTGTGTTTATGGGTTGGTTGGTTGGTTGGTTGGTTGGTTGGTCTGTATGTTTACCGGCCTATCAGGGTTTGACTGGTCAAGTAGGCAGCTGCTACTGTATGTATGTATGTAGTTCTGCGTGTGTAATTATGTCTGTGTGCGTGTAAGAGACGTGCCCCAGGATTAGGTTTCAAATGGATTACAGTGGAATTAAAATCTAGGTATTTAGATTATGAGACTATACAGTACTGTGCAAAAATCAGAGAGCGCACAATGTTTATTTCATTTCCAGTCAAATCAGACACTAAGTGCAAGACAATTGTGAAGAATCCTCAATAACTACATATCATTTAAAGTTTTTCAGTATTTAACGTGGCTTTTTGACTTTGTCTTTATTACAGCTTCCAGGCTTTTTGAGACACCTGCTTTCACAAGACTTAATTATATTCAATGATGTTGAGGGCTGGGCTCTGAGGGAGCCAGTCCATAGTCGTGAGAACACCAGCAGCTTCTTTATTTCATTTGCAAATTAGTTCTTCTTTGCCAATTTCCTTTTCCTGGTTTCTTGACAGCTACACATCCTTTCAGACACACAAAGTGTTGAGTTGTCTTCTCACAGTGGAAGAGTGGACAGACGCACTCATGGAGATAAAGCAAGAGCAAAGCTGAATATCTCCTGTCTCTTAAAGATGAATGCTTTAAGGGCTGTTTATCTGACGGGGACAGTTTATGAAAGTGTATTATTTTATATTAGGATTATTTTATATTCTAAAATCAATTACTTGTACATAATGACTGTTCTGGCTGGAGATTAAATAAGTGAATGGTGGTCTCTGGGACTGTATTTGCACAAAAAAATCCACCAGTGCAAAAATAGCGGGAAAAGATTTGGGCTCTTGGAATGTTGTTGAACTTGCACAGAGGATTCGAGAAGGGTTTTGATTGTGAAAACGAGTGTTATGAGCTACCTCACACCCTCATGCACACCATAACGCGGAGAGAGACTGTGAACGAGGGTGTGAAGGACACGAGGTTGTTCTGTCAGGTTGTCTGAATTTATCCACCTTATATAACAGGATAGTGAACAGCCAAGCACCACGCGTACACACACACACGTGCACACGCATATTCGAAATCACATCAGACATGATGCTTTGAGTAATAACGTGAAGGCCAAACAGCCTGTAAGCAAGGCTGCTCAAATCAGAGATTTGCTGTCACACACACACACACACACACACGCGCTCATGTTGCCCTGGGAGTGTGATGTCATCAGGTTGTCGGGTCGCGTTAGTGCTGCCACTACAAATTCATTACCGCTGCGCGCGCCTCTACCCTTGCGCTCAGTCCTCTGTCCAATATGCACAGCATCACATTAATTCTTGAATATTATTACTATTTTCAAACTACTTTTAGTGCTTCATGAATGGCAGCGATATTTTCAGTAACACTGCAAGGCGAAATCATCTAATAGTGAAAGTCAAGCTGATATATCTCATACTTCTCATTTTTACATTGTTGAATTTTAGACAATTTACAATTCATTTTATCTAGAGAAATATGGTTACTATACAAATCCTTAATATTTTGTTTGTTCAAATATTATTTTTTAAAGCAAAGTTAAATTATCTTTCTTTCATCCTACACTAGCCAAATGATGCACCAATGGAATAAGACAATTTCTATAGGAAATTACTTAAAACAAGTAAACAGGGACATTGGATATGGGGGTGCTGAGGGGGCTGCAGCATCCACAGATTTTGAGATTGTTTAACTGCAACTACTAAAAATGATTTCGAAAAGAACATGAAAGCCACAAATTAAGATTTTGGCATTTGGGAATGTGTAATTGCATGCATTTCGCTGGTTGTGCTGTAGATCCCTTTCTGAATGGTGAATCTCAGTGCACTGAAAGAACATCAAAATAGTCCAAACTCAGTCAGAACGTGGGACATTTCACCCAAGCATATAAATGAACGATCTTTTACTATTGTCATCATATCTTCATTGTATGTTTATTTTGAATTTGAGATTTAAATATCAAGCTAGATCTTATTTCTTGTAGTATCTGCAGCTTCCAAGGGCTGTTTAAGTTAACTTTGCTTTCATTACAGCAAGAAAACCGCTTCCCTTGCCAAATGTTAGCCCCTGACATGCCCTACATTTTTCTATATATTTGAGATGGACTGTGTGAATCTCATTGTGCAGCTTAGTTATAGGTGTGACACAATTTGTTACTGGGCCACATATCAACAATCTGATTGGTCACTCATTTGCAAAAAGATCATCCAGAACAGATTCCAGGGTGTGCATCAGCAGTTTGATGAGTTGGTAATATGAGTGCACATTACAGCACATCGTGACCTGTTTGATATAAATGATCCAAAAACAAAAGAAAGAAAAATAAGTTTGTGACATCACTTATGCCACATGCCACATATATGAACGCCAAAAACACCTTCCTGCATCCCCACAAGTGCAGAACGAGAAATAATCTGTGCAATAATCTTTTAATATTCTTATAACAATCTCAAAATGAGAAATATTCTCTATATCGACGAGATTTAAGATGTTTGCACTTGCCATGATGTCATTTTTTGCAGTGTAGAATGCCATGAACAGCACCTTTCAATGTGTCATCATTCCCGATGAAAACATTAGTGCACACTCAAAGCACATGCAAAACTATATCTATGCAAAATGCTGTTTAACCATAGGGTCAGTTGATAGATGTATGTATGACTGTTGTACGTGTCTGTGTCCACATGTGTATGTCAAACATTTTTTGTTCATGTTAACAGAGCGCAAAGTGCTGAAATACAGTATATATTCATAAATAATATATAAATGTGTACTATATTAGAGTACTATATTACTGAGAGATATGTTTGAGAATAAATGTGTCATTTGTTGAGAAATGTCTACAGCTCTCCTCATTTGGACATGTGTATGTATGTATGTATGTGTGTGTGTGTGTGTGTGTGTGTTCTGGTATTCATCACATTGTGGGGACAAGATTCTGTTTACACAGTCACGTCATGGGGACCAATTGCGGTGTGGGGACAAAAAACCTGGTCCCCATGAGGGAAACCATTTTAGATGAATAGAAGAGCTCTTAAAAAGGTGCCTGTGAAGTTTTTAGCTTTGACCCATACCGCATGTTTGGAACAGAGTGCGCGTGTGTGATGGCGCCCCCTTATAGTCCCCGGCTGGTACTGCACCCACTGCTCTGCACACACACGTATTCCAAATATGGTCAGATACCGCCCACTTCCTGGTCCCCATTAGGAATGATTTCAGCCAAATAAAGACATTTTCAGTGTTAAAGGTGCCAATCCACACTGTGGACAAGAAAGAAGAATATTTGCAGGCGATGCCACCTGAAGAGCTAAGACCTTGTGAAGATGAGCAAAAGTGAAACACAAGGTAAGCACATTTGTATGACAAACCAGTATAGATAGATAGAGAGATAGAGATAGATAGCGAGAGATCACTTTTAATACAGAATAAAGAGGGAAATTCTTCTATTGCAGCAGTACAAATACAGTATAGAGAAAAACAAGCCCAAAACAGGGGCAAAAGTATTGCTGTACACTATTTACAGATGCATTAATTGAAGTAAAGATTAATAAAACAATAAACTAAAACAACAATAAATAAGTGTTAAAATCACATTCATGTTATGCAGTTGATAATGCAGTGGTGCATGTCCCCTCCAGTAAATGAACCAAGTGACTGTAAATGATAACCCATGTTAACAGTTGTGCAGTATCAAATATTCACGGATGTATAACCAGTGTTCAACCCTTAACTTAGTTAAATAGCTCTAATTATTCTGCAAAAGAGCTAGTTAGCTGTAATTAACTATAGCATCTGGGTGTAAGCCTCAGATGTTTTATTACGTTTCTCCAATTAGTTATTATTATTGATATTGTGAATAATATTAGCTAGTTGCATGTAATTCAATGTGAGTTTATGCAAATCAAAAAGACACAATTTTTTTTTAAGAACTTTCACCTAATTGATTGCATACAGAGGTATGTGAAATTTTAGTAATTTTCTGGCCTTTATAATTTTATGATTTTTATTTCACTATGATAAATTCAGAATCACTTTTACTATATTTCCAAAAGTATTTGCTCATCTCCTTCATAGGCATATCAGCTTGAGTGACGTCCCATTCTTAATCCATAGGGTTTAATATGATCTCGGCCCACCCTTTGCAGCTATAACAGCTTCAGCTCTTCTGGGAAGGCTTTCCACAAGGGTTAGGAGTATTTATGGGAATTTTTGACCATTCTTCCAGAAGCGCATTTGTGAGGTCAGACACTGATGTTGGACAAGAAGGCCTGGCTCACAGTCTCCGCTCTAATTCATCCCAAAGGTGGTCTATGGGGTTGAGGTCAGGACTCTGTACAGGCCAGTCAAGTTCTTCCACACCAAACTGGCTCATCCACGTCTTTATGGACCTGCTTTGTGCCCTGGTGTGCAGTCATGTTGGAGCAGGAAGGGGCCGTCCCCAAACTGTTCCCACAAAGTTGAAATTGTCCAAAATCTCTTGGTGCTAAAGCATTAAGAGTTCCTTTCACTGGAACTAAGGGGCTGAGCCCAACTTGGTTTCAGCGGTGCAGCTGGTAGCTGCAGCAGCCACTTCGGGAACAACAAAATGGTGCTTGTGCTTTTTGCTACTTTGGTTTACTGTTTGTTGTGTAACCCCACCAAGACAAATCATCATGACTGCTTCACCGTCTACCTACACCAGAGCCTGCTACAGCTGAGAAACCAACCACAGTCTCTGCTCACAAACGAACTGTGGGAAGAGCTGTGCGAACTAGGCCTGGTATGATCCACGGCACTGCATGAGCCTGCTGGCAATGCACAAGAAGGCAGAAGCAAGGCAAGTGCTGTTCAGCTCGACGGCCTGTTGTGCTTCCTGTGAGGACAGAGACGTGAGTTGAGCGGTAAGACTCAAGGAGTGGGCCTATGTGTTTACATCAATAGTGAGTGGTGTAAAAACGTGGCGCTAGTCTCCAGTCACTGCTCACTGCTGGTGGAGTTTGCGATTGTCAGAGCCAGGCCTTTTCATTCGCCTAGAGAGCCGAGTTCGCTGTATATAATAGTGGTGCATATAGCTCCCAGTGCTAATGCTAAGGCCGCACTGAACAAGCTGTTCAGTGCAATCAGCGACCTCCAGAACACAAACTCAGACAGTTGCCAGTGATTTCAACCATGCCAATCTGAAGTCAGTACTCCCCAAATTTCACCAGTATGCAGACTTTGCAACCTGTGGGGCTCGCGTGCTGCATCTTGTTTACACAAACATCCCCAGCGTGTACAGGGCTGAGCCCCGCCCCCACTATGGCTACTCAGACCACATCTCTGTGATGCTCATCCCAGCATACAGACCGCTCATCAGATGTGCCAAACCAGACCAGAAGCAAGTGAGAACCTTGCCACCAGGAGCTCTCTCTGCTCTTCAGGACTGTTTTGAGCACACTGACTGGGAGATGTTCAGAGTAGCAGCTACTACCGGTGACTCCATCAACCTGGAGGAGTACACAGAATCAGCGACTGGCTACATCAGCAAGTGCGTTGATGATGTTACAGTCTCCAAACTCGTCACAAGTCACCCCAACCAGAAACCATGAATGACTGCAGAGGTGTGCATGCTGCTGAGAACCCAAGACAAGGCTTTGAAGTCAAGGGACAAAGCAAGCCTCAGGGTGGCAAGAGCCAAGCTCTCCCAGGCCATCAAAGAGGCTAAGCGCGCCTCCTCAAAAAAAATCCATGATCATTTTCAAAACACTGCTGACACACGGTACATGTGGCAGGGCATCCAGGCCATCACCAACTACAAGTCACCTCCACCTTCTTATGACAGTGATTCCTCCCTTTCAGACATGCTTAATAACTTCTGTGCAAGGTTTGAGGCACAGAACGGCATGATGGTAAGGAAAACCACACCTCCTCCAAGTAAACAGGCACTGTGTCTGTCCACTGCTGATGTGCGGAGAACTCTACATAGAGTCAACCCATGAAAAGCACCAGGATCCGACAGCATACCAGGCAGAGTGCTCAGAGAATGCGCCGAACAGCTGGCTGATGTTCTCACGGACATATTCAACATCTCTCTGAGCACTGCAGTCGTTCCGATGTGCTTCAAGTCCACCATCAACATCCCTGTGCCAAAGAAGCCTCCAGTGTCCTGCCTCAATGACTACTGTAACTGTGAGATCTCAGTTAGTCAGGATGGGTAAGAACACCTCCAGCACCACCACACTGAGCACCAGTGCCCCTCAAGGCTGTGTGTTTAGTCCACTCTACTGATGGCAAAGTACAGCTCAAATCTCATCATCAAGTTTGCTGATGACATGACTGTGGTGGGTCTGATCAGCAAAAATGACAAGTCAGCATACAGAGAGGAGGTGCAGTGGCTAACGGACTGGTGTGGAACCAACAACCTGTCTCTGAATGTGGACAAAACTAAGGTGATGGTTTGGGAATTGCTCCACCTCGGATTGCAAGACCCTACCGTGTATAGTGAGGACAGCTGGGAAAATCATCGGGGTCTCTCTCCCCTCCATCATGGACATCTACATCACACGTTGTATCCGGAAAGCCACCAGCATTGTGGACGACCCCATCCATCCCTCACAGGGACGCTTTGCATTGTGCTTCGTGGTGTAAAGCTTGGATGCAGCTGCTCGGCCATGGAAACCCATTCCATGAAGCTCTCTACGCTGTTCTTGAGCTGATCTGAAGGCCACATGAAGTTTGGAGGTCTGTAGTGATTGACTCTGCAGAAAGTCGGTGACCTCTGTGCACTATGCCCCTCAGCATCCGCTGACCGCTCTGTCATTTTACATGGCCGACCACTTCGTGGCTGAGTTGCTGTCGTTCCCAATCGCTTCCACTTTGTTATAATCCCACTGACAGTGGACTGTGGAATATTTAGTAGTGATGAAATTTCACAACTGGACTTGCTGCACAGGTGGCGTCCGATCACGGCACCACGCTGGAATTCTCTGAGCTCCTGAGAGCGACCCATTCTTTCACTAATGTCTGTAGAAGCAGTCTGCAGGCCTAGGGGCTCGGCTTTACACACCTGCGGTCATGGAAGTGACTGGAACACCTCAATTCAATGATTTGCAAAGGTGACTGAATACTTTTGGCAATATAGTGTGTGTGTATGTATGTATGTATGTATGTATATAAACACACAATTATACATTTACATTTTAGTGACTTTAAGTGAATTCATAGAATACACATAAAACCACAGATTTTGACCTAGAGTGCTTTATAGAGAAATGTAATACAATTAACTTTCTTTTTCTCTGCGCGTTACGTTGGCAGACTTTTAATTTGAAGCCACGTGTACCTTCATCATTAACACAGCTGGCATTAAGCTGTACATTCAGCAGATAGAAGTGATTTAAAGCCCAGAGGTCAGCAGGCAGGGAGGCGTTGAGAGGTGTTCAGTAAGTGTCCAATGTTTCTGTGAAATGTACCGAACCGAACCCGGCAGAGTTTTGCGTGTTATGGAGAAACACGTTCATAAACCTTTCTCGTGGTAAGAATCGTGCCCTGGCTAAAGTGGGCTGAAGATGGCTTCCGTTTCGCCAACGTCTAGTTCGAATTTTGCCGTTCCACCTTAAGCGGTGCAGCAATTACATTATGGCGCCTCAGTTCTTATAACATTAACTGCCGCTTCATTTAAGGTGGAGCGGGCCAGTTCGAACCACAAGCCAGTTCCAACCTCGCGGTTAAGCTCTTAATCCCTTCCATTCCCGGCAGCCGCGGCTGAAGTGGTTTGTGCCCTACGACGTTAAAACAACATATTTCGGCGTTGGAGCATCAGCAAGTAACAAAACCGAAGGGAAAAAGTCAAAGCACTGAAAGCTAAACCGAGCTAAACCAAAGTGAGAGCATTGGGCCAGCTATTTAACTGAGCTCGAGGTCTTAGGCTTTACTACTTTTTACTGCACAGACCAGGTTGACTTTGCAGCCCAATTTCATGGTGTCATTCACTTTACTAGGTTGTTAAAAACAAACAAACAAATAAAACATCTTGATTATAGTTTATTTCACAGCTATATTTTATATAGATATTGGCCCTGAGTGATTTAACACTGGGCATGGTAAACCAGAAGCTGGATTATACAAACCTGTTTTTACACTGAACTCTACCACATTCCCATTTTTGTTTTATATTTGAGTTTCATATGTTACTCAAAGGCTTTTCAGAGGTGGTGGCCTGAAAAAATGAGAAATCTTGAAAGTATGCAGTTCCTTTGCTGTTGAAGTATCTGGGTATAAGAAATAAATTTTAAAAATCATATATAGGTAATCATTGTAAAGTTCTCAATCCTTAATTAAATCCATTGATAACTAACTTGTGAAATATTTCCCTGCAGTTTGAAATGCCACCCCGTATCAGTCCCCTTAAGGATGCAATTCAGCACGTTGTTTCAAAGACAGACAAAACATGCAGACTAGAGGTGAAATACATCAATGCAGTGAAAGGTAAGGTGGTGTCTGATAGATTTATTAGTTAGTAATTATTAATCTAACACTGGTTGGGTGATATACCAGTTCATGTGGTTTACCAGGTGAAACTCTTTTTAAGGTATTAGTTTTGTCATTACTTTTATACCAGTGTGCATGTAAATGCAGATAACACAACATACAAACAGTGCAGACCTCACTGACTCCCTCACCTCTTGTGTAGTGAGCTGCAGTAAAAGTCAGTCCTTTGTGGTAGCCATTAATGTAAATATACTAAACTGTGATATACACCAAAAGCATCAGTAATCTTAATTATACCATGATATAAATTGTTGCCCATACCGCCCATATGAGCATCTGATGCAAACCTTCAGGGTACATTAAATAGGCACTATATTGCTGTCTATCTCAAATGAGCGACCATCTGTTGAGGTCAATTTTTGTGTTTTTTTTTTTGTGGTTCATATTACCATAGACAAATGAATAATGGTAGAATAGAGAAAAGTTTTCCTGTTTTGTTGAAAATGTTTTTGTTGTGTTTTACAGGACGTGGTGTATTTGCAAAGGGTTCAATTTGCAAAGGAGATTTTGTTGTTGAATATAGAGGAGATATGATAAATGATGCAGAATCCCAGAGAAGAAGAAAACTTTACCACCCGTCATGTGCTGCATTTATGTTTGCGTTTAAGTGGAGAGGGAAAACATGGTGGTAAGATTTCAAGTTGTTCCTAAACTACACTCCTTATACTGAACTATACTACGCTAAACTAAGTGATACTCTAATTTTGGTGTAATATATTGTGTAAGCCCTTTTTTATGTTTCCATCTTTATAAGTATTGATGCCGCTAGAGAAGATGGATCATTTGGACGGCTAGTTAATGACGAACACCAACATCCAAACTGTAGGATGAAAAAAATTGACGTGAATGGAAAACCCCACCTTTGTTTGTTTGACTTGAATGACATCAAAGAAGGAGAAGAAGTAACTTATGACTATGGAGGTGAAGATTGCCCGTGGAGAACAAAGGTATGTTGCACAGTACACAGTAAACAGAACGGCTATCAGTGTTTCAGAATGTATTAAATAACCTTGTGCTTATATTATAGTTTGAATAAATTAGAAATATGTTTGTCTCTATTACTTTGAGAAAAAAATCTGCATAACAAAATACCAATCAAAATACCAATTATTTTAGATTAGTGAGTGTGTTTACATGCACTTAATAATCTGATAACTGCAGAATAACAGACTGTGTCAGTAACTGATTCACTTTGTGTACATTTAATAATCTGATAATTGCAGAAAATCAGATTGTGTCAGTATCTAATTCAATGTGTTTACATAGTCTTGAATAATCAGATAATGGTGAAACTCTGGATCTGCATGAGTTAGACAGGAATCGGATTTCTGCTTTATAACTAATTCTTATTAAAAATGTTGCAGGTGGGTGAAGAAACAGCTAATGATGCAAATGTAGAGAACTCCAACCATCCCTTCCATTTAAAGACTGGGGATGAACATAATGTGAAAACTCAGCAGGTATAATAACAATTTTAAATCAAATGTTTAATTGCATACAGATTATGTAAAACAGTGTGGTTGGTTAGTGTAGTGGTTAACACCTCTGCCTTCTATGCTGTAGACTAGGGTTCAGTCCCCGCCTGGGTAAACACCCTACACTATACCAATAAGAGTCCTTGGGCAAGACTTCTAACACTGCCTTCGCCTACTTGTGTAAAATGATCAAATGGGTTAGGGTTAGGGTTGAATTTTAAGTCGCTCTGGATAAGAGCATCAGCCAAATGCCGTAAATGTAAATGTAAACAGAAACAGAAGCATATCACTAAAAACTGCCTTTATAGATAAGCAGCATACAAGCTGATACTATGGCGGCATGCAACTTCGGACGGACCCTCCTCTCAAAGTCTCAGATGGATGATGCTACTGGTCCAACCAACACTACTCAACAGGTACATTCATGTTCATAGCTTCAATTTGACCTCTACAGTCTTTCTTTGTCAAGTTTTTTTAGTTTTGTTATTTTAAGCATCGAAAAGGAGGAAGAAATTTATTTAGACTGTGATCTAGTGTGAGGCAGTAGACCCAAACACAATTTAATGTTGTATGTCCAGTAGCTTAGTGGTAGTGGGACAGGTAGAGCAGATTTGAACTTTCACAGGGATTTTAATCTTGGTTAATTATCACTCTATTCTGGACACTCACGACGTCCCCACAACACACCTTCAGTCAGTGTGTCAGCAGAAGGTGTGTTTGAATGGATCGAAACAGCGTTTGAAAACTTGGATAAAAACTGGTCCCCACAAGGAACTTTAGCATAGAGTGTGAAAGGTGCCCAAAAACCTGTTTAGGGTGTGTAAAGGTGGTCAGAGCTTGGCTGGGCAGAAAGAAATTTTTTTTTATTTTACTTTTTTTTTCTCTGAAGTCTGGTGTATGTTGCCATGCATCTCCTCTAAGAGATTTTGTCTGAAGAGGCAGTCAGTGTTTTTGTCTGTCATACAGTATTTTCATCAGATTGACCTTTTTTCCTATGTTTTAGTTTTCTAAAATAGTGTCTTTATGAAATATGCATTTACAGATAAGCAGCGTTACAGATAATGCTATGGTAGCGCACGACTCCCGTCCTTCCCTCCTGTCAAAGACTCAAATGGATGATGCTACTGGTCCAACTAACACTACTCAACAGGTACATTCATGTTCATAGCTCCGTATAGAGTTTTACAGTCTTTCTTTGTCACGGTTTTTTTAGTTTTGTTATTTTTAGCACCTAAAAGGAGGAAGAAATTTATTTAGACTGTGATCTAGTGTGAGTCAGTAAACCCGAACACAGTTTAATGATGTGCATACAGTAGCTTAGTGGTAGTGGGACAGGTAGAGCAGATTTGAACTTTCACAGGGATTTTTATCTTGGTTAATTATCACTCTATTCTGGAGACTCACGATGTCCCCACAACACACCTTCAGTCAGTGTGTGAGCAGAAGGTGTGTTTGAATGGATCGAAACAGCGTTTGAAAACTTGGATAAAAACTGGTCCCCACAAGTAACTTTAGCATAGAGTGTGAAAGGTGCCCATAAAACCTGTTTAGGGTGTGTAAAGGTGGTCAGAGCTTGGCTGGGCAGAAAGAAATTTTTTATGATTTGACTTTTTTTTTCTCTGAAGTCTGGTGTATGTTGCCATGCATCTCCTCTAAGAGATTTTGTCTGAAGAAGTAGTTAGTCTTTTTGTCTGTCATACAGCATTTTCATCAGATTGATTTTTGTTTCTATATTTTAGTTTTCTAAAATAGTGTCTTTATGAAATATGCATTTACAGACAAGCAGCGTTACAGATAATGCTATGGTAGCGCACGACTCCCGTCCTTCCCGCCTTTCAAAGTCTCAGATGGATGATGCTACTGGTCCAACCAACACTACTCAACAGGTACGTTCATGTTCATAGCTTCAATTTGACCTCTACAGTCTTTCTTTGTCACGGTTTTTTTAGTTTTGTTATTTTTAGCACCTAAAAGGAGGAAGAAATTTATTTAGACTGTTATCTAGTGTGAGTCAGTAGACCCGAACACAGTTTAATGATGTGCATACAGTAGCTTAGTGGTAGTGGGACAGGTAGAGCAGATTTGAACTTTCACAGGGATTTTTATCTTGGTTAATTATCACTCTGTTCTGGACGCTCACGACGTCCCCACAACACACCTTCAGTCAGTGTGTGAGCAGAAGGTGTGTTTGAATGGATCGAAACAGCGTTTGAAAACTTGGATAAAAACTGGTCCCCACAAGGAACTTTAGCATAGAGTGTGAAAGGTGCCCATAAAACCTGTTTAGGGTGTGTAAAGATGGTCAGAGCTTGGCTGGGCAGAAAGAAATTTTTTATGATTTTACTTTTTTTTTCTCTGAAGTATGGTGTATGTTGCCATGCATCTCCTCTAAGAGATTTTGTCTGAAGAGGCAGTCAGTGTTTTTGTCTGTCATACAGTATTTTCATCAGATTGACCTTTTTTCCTATGTTTTAGTTTTCTAAAATAGTGTCTTTATGAAATATGCATTTACAGATAAGCAGCGTTACAGATAATGCTATGGTAGCGCACGACTCCCGTCCTTCCCACCTTTCAAAGACTCAGATGGATGATGCTACTGGTCCAACCAGCACTACTCAACAGGTACATTCATGATCATAGCTTCAATTTGACCTCTACAGTCTTTCTTTGTCAAGTTTTTTAGTTTTGTTATTTTTAGCACCTAAAAGGAGGAAGAAATTCATTTTGACTGTGATCTAGTGTGAGTCAGTAGACCCGAACACAGTTTAATGATGTGCATACAGTAGCTTAGTGGTAGTGGGACAGGTAGAGCAGATTTGAGCTTTCACAGGGATTTTTATCTTGGTTAATTATCACTCTATTCTGGACGCTCACGATGTCCCCACAACACACCTTCAGTCAGTGTGTGAGCAGAAGGTGTGTTTGAATGGATCGAAACAGCGTTTGAAAACTTGGATAAAAACTGGTCCCCACAAGGAACTTTTGCATAGAGTGTGAAAGGTGCCCATAAAACCTGTTTAGGGTGTGTAAAGATGGTCAGAGCTTGGCTGGGCAGAAAGAAATTTTTTATTATTTTACTTTTTTTTTCTCTGAAGTCTGGTGTATGTTGCCATGCATCTCCTCTAAGAGATTTTGTCTGAAGAGGCAGTCAGTGTTTTTGTCTGTCATACAGTATTTTCATCAGATTGACCTTTTTTCCTATGTTTTAGTTTTCTAAAATAGTGTCTTTATGAAATATCCATTTACAGATAAGCAGCATTACAGATAATGCTATGGTAGCGCACGACTCCCGTCCTTCCCTCCTGTCAAAGACTCAAATGGATGATGCTACTGGTCCAACCAACACTACTCAACAGGTACGTTCATGTTCATAGCTCCGTATAGAGTTTTACAGTCTTTCTTTGTCACGGTTTTTTTAGTTTTGTTATTTTTAGCACCTAAAAGGAGGAAGAAATTTATTTAGACTGTTATCTAGTGTGAGTCAGTAGACCCGAACACAGTTTAATGATGTGCTTACAGTAGCTTAGTGGTAGTGGGACAGGTAGAGCAGATTTGAACTTTCACAGGGATTTTTATCTTGGTTAATTATCACTCTATTCTGGACGCTCACGATGTCCCCACAACACACCTTCAGTCAGTGTGTGAGCAGAAGGTGTGTTTGAATGGATCGAAACAGCGTTTGAAAACTTGGATAAAAACTGGTCCCCACAAGGAACTTTTGCATAGAGTGTGAAAGGTGCCCATAAAACCTGTTTAGGGTGTGTAAAGATGGTCAGAGCTTGGCTGGGCAGAAAGAAATTTTTTATGATTTGACTTTTTTTTTCTCTGAAGTCTGGTGTATGTTGCCATGCATCTCCTCTAAGAGATTTTGTCTGAAGAAGTAGTTAGTCTTTTTGTCTGTCATACAGCATTTTCATCAGATTGATTTTTGTTTCTATATTTTAGTTTTCTAAAATAGTGTCTTTATGAAATATGCATTTACAGACAAGCAGCGTTACAGATAATGCTATGGTAGCGCACGACTCCCGTCCTTCCCGCCTTTCAAAGTCTCAGATGGATGATGCTACTGGTCCAACCAACACTACTCAACAGGTACGTTCATGTTCATAGCTTCAATTTGACCTCTACAGTCTTTCTTTGTCAAGTTTTTTTAGTTTTGTTATTTTAAGCATCGAAAAGGAGGAAGAAATTTATTTAGACTGTGATCTAGTGTGAGTCAGTAAACCCGAACACAGTTTAATGATGTGCATACAGTAGCTTAGTGGTAGTGGGACAGGTAGAGCAGATTTGAACTTTCACAGGGATTTTTATCTTGGTTAATTATCACTCTATTCTGGACGCTCACGATGTCCCCACAACACACCTTCAGTCAGTGTGTGAGCAGAAGGTGTGTTTGAATGGATCGAAACAGCGTTTGAAAACTTGGATAAAAACTGGTCCCCACAAGTAACTTTAGCATAGAGTGTGAAAGGTGCCCATAAAACCTGTTTAGGGTGTGTAAAGGTGGTCAGAGCTTGGCTGGGCAGAAAGAAATTTTTTATGATTTTACTTTTTTTTTCTCTGAAGTCTGGTGTATGTTGCCATGCATCTCCTCTAAGAGATTTTGTCTGAAGAAGTAGTTAGTCTTTTTGTCTGTCATACAGCATTTTCATCAGATTGATTTTTGTTTCTATATTTTAGTTTTCTAAAATAGTGTCTTTATGAAATATGCATTTACAGACAAGCAGCGTTACAGATAATGCTATGGTAGCGCACGACTCCCGTCCTTCCCGCCTTTCAAAGTCTCAGATGGATGATGCTACTGGTCCAACCAACACTACTCAACAGGTACGTTCATGTTCATAGCTTCAATTTGACCTCTACAGTCTTTCTTTGTCAAGTTTTTTTAGTTTTGTTATTTTAAGCATCGAAAAGGAGGAAGACATTTATTTAGACTGTGATCTAGTGTGAGTCAGTAAACCCGAACACAGTTTAATGATGTGCATACAGTAGCTTAGTGGTAGTGGGACAGGTAGAGCAGATTTGAACTTTCACAGGGATTTTTATCTTGGTTAATTATCACTCTGTTCTGGACGCTCACGACGTCCCCACAACACACCTTCAGTCAGTGTGTGAGCAGAAGGTGTGTTTGAATGGATCGAAACAGCGTTTGAAAACTTGGATAAAAACTGGTCCCCACAAGGAACTTTTGCATAGAGTGTGAAAGGTGCCCATAAAACCTGTTTAGGGTGTGTAAAGGTGGTCAGAGCTTGGCTGGGCAGAAAGAAATTTTTTATGATTTGACTTTTTTTTTCTCTGAAGTCTGGTGTATGTTGCCATGCATCTCCTCTAAGAGATTTTGTCTGAAGAGGCAGTCAGTGTTTTTGTCTGTCATACAGTATTTTCATCAGATTGACCTTTTTTCCTATGTTTTAGTTTTCTAAAATAGTGTCTTTATGAAATATCCATTTACAGATAAGCAGCATTACAGATAATGCTATGGTAGCGCACGACTCCCGTCCTTCCCTCCTGTCAAAGACTCAAATGGATGATGCTACTGGTCCAACCAACACTACTCAACAGGTACGTTCATGTTCATAGCTCCGTATAGAGTTTTACAGTCTTTCTTTGTCACGGTTTTTTTAGTTTTGTTATTTTTAGCACCTAAAAGGAGGAAGAAATTTATTTAGACTGTTATCTAGTGTGAGTCAGTAGACCCGAACACAGTTTAATGATGTGCTTACAGTAGCTTAGTGGTAGTGGGACAGGTAGAGCAGATTTGAACTTTCACAGGGATTTTTATCTTGGTTAATTATCACTCTATTCTGGAGACTCACGATGTCCCCACAACACACCTTCAGTCAGTGTGTCAGCAGAAGGTGTGTTTGAATGGATCGAAACAGCGTTTGAAAACTTGGATAAAAACTGGTCCCCACAAGGAACTTTAGCATAGAGTGTGAAAGGTGCCCACAAAGCCTCTTATATTTTTGGTGTGTAAAGGGTAGACAGGTCTTGGCTTGACATAAAGAAATTCTTTGTTTTACTTTTTTTTCTCTGAAGTCTGGTGTATGTTGCCATGCATCTCATTGTAGAGATTTTGTCTGAAGAAGTAATAAGTCTTTTTTCATGTCACGCAGCATTTTCATCAGATTTTTTTTTTTCTATATTTTCATTTTCTAAAATAGCATTTAATATGAAATTTCCATTTACAGACATGCTGCATTAAAGTTAATACTATGGCGGCGTGCAACTCCCATCCTTGTCTCCTGTCAGAGATGGATGATGCTACTGGTCCAGCCAACACTCCTCAACAGGTACTGTAGATTGAATTCTCCAGTCTGTCCTTGTCACTTTTTTGTTGTTTTGTTATTTTAAGCATCTAAAAGGAAAAAGGCATTTAATTGTAACTGTGATCTAGTTTGAGTCAGTATACCTGCGCACAGCTTAATGTTATGAGTGGTATTGGAACTTTTCCAGCAGATTTGAACTTTCACAGGGATTTTTATCTTGGTTAATTGTCATTCTATTCTGGACACTCACGACGTCCCCGCAACACACCTTCAGTCAGAGTGTGAGCAGATAGTGTGTTTGAAAAATTGGACTGGTTCCCACAAGGAACTTTAGCATATAGTGTGAAATATTCTCAGAAAGGTTATTTTGTTTAACATGTATGAATGCAGAGCTTGATTGGACAGGAAGAAATATTCTGTTATGAATTTGATGTTTTTCTTTGTTCATTTTTTTTCAAGTAATATGTGTGTATGTGTCTCTCCAAATAATGGTGTTAAATGTTATTTATTTTGTTTGTTTCATTAACAGATTGTGACATGTTTTGAAAACAAAAATGAAGTTTTTGTACCAAGACTGAGACGGACTAAGAGTGTCATAGTAAGTTTTCAATTAAGTGGCAAAACGAAGATCTGAGGTTGTATTTACAACTTCAAACAACAACCTTTTTCATGATCAGTTATTCAGTGTGTTGAATTATTCATTGATAAATCATTTGGTCTGTAAAATACCAACAAACAGTGAAAATCCATGCAGTACTTTTTTTTGTACAAGAAGTAAAAAATCAACCCTTATACAATTGTCAGAATAGTTGCTGATTTACTTGTCAATTTACTGATAAACTGTTTAACTAATTGTTGCAGATTTACAGATTTCTCATTATTTTTGTTTACTAGATAAAAGACACAGATCTTGAAAATTCTGATGAACTGTATGATTCTACATCAGAGGGTGAAGATGATTCTACACCAGACAGTTCAGATAATTACATTCCAGATACTACTTCTGAAAGGGACAGTGATGATAGCCTTAAACCAAAATATAAGTCTCATGATGATTTACTGGATGTCTATGGCTCAGTGAGTTCCCCTGTCTGTGACTCCACAACTTCAGACAAAATGATCTCTGATAGGCACAGACTTACATCTGAAGTGTCTGGATCAGATGAAGAACCATGTTCAAGTCAGAATGTAAATGACAGCATTGTTGTTGGTGCATGCACAAAAAAAGGTGGGAAGAGAGTGTACAACAAGAGACAGTATTGCTTGTATTGCTGTATCCCTTATGCTAAGATGGCAAGGCATCTTGAACATGCACACCAAGATAAATCTGATGTGGCTAAAGCTTTAAGCTTTCCAAAGGGTTCCAAGGAGAGAAAAACCCATCTAAACTACATTCGCAACCGAGGAAACTATGCTCACAATGCTGCTGTCATGGAGTCAGGAAAGGGAAAACTAGTGCCATTTAAACGTCCACCTAAAGAAGTGCAAGGAAATGACTTCATGCACTGTGCATACTGTCAAGGACTTTTTACAAGAAGGGTGCTATGGCGACATGTGCGCAGTTGTAGACTTCGACCTGGATCGGTTGCCCCCAAACCAGGAAAGAACCGTGTTCAGTCCATGTGTACATACACAGGGCCTGTACCTTCAACTATTAGTAAACAACTGTGGGGAGTAATCAGTGCCATGAATCCTGACCCAATTACAGATATAGTAAAAAATGACCAAGTCATTATTGATGTTGGGCAGCACTTGTTAAACAAAGGTGGAACATCAGCCAAAAATCAACAGTCTGTGCGAGAGAAGATGCGAGAAATGGGAAGGCAGATTCGCAATGCTAGAAAAGTCACCACCTTAAAAAAAATGGAAGACCTCATAAATCCAAAGAAGTACATGGAGACTGTCAAAGCTGTCAAGTTGACATGTGGGTATGTCAGTGAAACAAATAAGTTTTTGATTCCATCACTAGCAAACAAACTTGGGAATACCCTGGTTAAAGTAAGCAAACTCTTAAAAGCTCAGGGATTAATCTCAAACAATGACAAACTTGTGAAGAATGCCAGTGAGTTTCAGGATGTTCATCAGGAAAAGTGGAATGAACTGATCTCGGCTACAGCTTTGAGGAACATCAGGGAAGCAAAGTGGAATGTGCCTACTGTCATGCCCTTTACCGAAGATGTCCAAAAAATGCATGCATATCTCACTCAAGTGCAAGATGAGTGGTACAATTCACTCTCTGAAAGTCCCTCTACAAAGGCCTGGATGGAGCTGGCAAAGGTGTGTCTGGCCCAGATCATACTTTTTAACCGGCGCAGGGAAGGAGAGGTGGCAAGCATGCCCTTATCTGCATTTTCATCAAGAGACACTTCTGACCCACATGTGGATGTGGACTGGGCGCTCTCTGAAGTGGAAAAAAAACTCTGCAGACACTTCTCAAGGATTGTTATTAGAGGAAAACGCGGTCGCCCGGTTCCAATTCTTCTGACTCCAAAAATGCTGAGAGAGGCTTGTTAAGCAGAGAGAGGCTTGTGGGGTTCTAAAGGACAATGGTTATATGTTTGCAAGACCAGAAGCTATGACACATTTCCGAGGTTCAGACTGCATTCGTGGCTTTGCAAAGGCATGTGGTGCAAGGTGCCCCGAGTCGCTAACATCTACCAGACTGCGAAAGCATGCTGCAACCCTTTCAACAGTCCTGAACATGACAGATACAGAGATGGATCAGCTTGCCAATTTTCTTGGACATGATATAAGAATCCATCGTGAGTTCTATCGACTACCTGAGAAGACGCTGCAGCTCGCCAAGATCAGCAAAGTTCTAATGGCACTGGAGCAAGGAAGATTAGCAGAGTTTCATGGCAAGAACTTGGATGAAATTGGGCTAGATCCAGATGGTGAGTTATTTGACTTTCATTTGTTTATTCTCTATTCCTTTTTGTTTAATCACATTGTTAAGCTATACTTTGTATATGTCTCACAGAAAAAATTCTGGACAGTGATGAAGACACGAGTGCACAGGAGGAAAAGCGTTCATCATCAACATCTACTGTTGATGGTATGTTTTGTCAGTAAATTACTGTTGAAACAGTATATTTTGCCTCTATCGTGATAAACTTAATTTCTTGCTTTTTATTGTAAGTCCCAACACATAGGAGTTTCAGCTATTATTATATAGTTATTTAGCTAACTAATGGATAATGACAATGATTTGTTGTCATTATAGTGTAATATAGTTTGTCAAATGTGCATATCTTTAGGATATGGAATGACTGTAAAAAAAACAAAAAACAGTGATGTAAAAAAAAATCAAACATAATTAATGGGATACTTAAATCAAACCTACTGTAATTCCATGACAGTCATACTTTCATGGTTAGGTCTGTTTTTTGTCTAAACACTTTTAGCTGTCTAGACTACCCAGGTAAACTGAGTGAACTTGAGCCGGTTGGCACTTTTTGTCGTGGCTTTTTATTGTACACTGATTATAATAAAAAGAAGATGAATATACTTATAAAATTTATGCTTTAATTGCACAATTATGCTTTAATGGTTTAATGCACTTAAATGCACTAACTATAACTCAAACATCCTTAATGTATTGTCAGCATTCTGAGGCATTTTGAAATTATTCGATTATGAATTAATTTTCTATAGAGCCATCAGCAGAAGAGTCACTTTCTCCCACCAAGAAGAATGAAATGCCGCCACCACCACCACCTAAGAAATACAAACGACTATCAGATGAAGATGAGACACCTTCAAGATTCGGTGCTATGAGGCATTCTTCCAAAGGTAATCTCTTTACACATTTTTATTTTGTATGTTAGAGACATACTGTCAGTGTATGAATTAAACTAGAAAATGCTGTGGTAACACTGATGGCAGCCACATGGGAATATAAAAAGACTGCCCACCTTTGAATCACTGACCACCTGACATCTGCTTGTAATTTTATTGGTGCATCAATACCATTTTTTTCCAGACTTAGCAAAAGTACATGTTTCTTAGTACTTGCCAATACTGATTTTGCCATACAACACCATAACCTCCTTAGAATTGTTTAGTTCTTAGAGAGAATGACTGCATGTGCATCTGAGTTTATGTCTGGTGGGAATCTGCCAAGGAGGAACGCTTAAGGTTACAGGCGGATTTTGGTCTGACTCTCATGGAGTCTGCAACTTTTCTCTGTGAGAGCAGAACCTCCTTCACTGCCAGCTGGTGTCATTTGTTCATTTGTGCAGCAGTGCACACTTGGCTTATGCCACAAGGTATCAGCTGGTATTGGATTTTGATAACAGTAAATTTTTTTGAGGTCAAGTACAAGTTAATGAGCATGGTATCGGCTGGTACAATGTTATTGATTATATTATTGTGTTATTGATGCATCCCCAGTAATTTTGTCACTGAAAAATTAAAAATCTGTGCTATTTAAATTTTTGTTACTTTTCTCTGTAAAGGCTAAAAAATGAGCAGTACAGCAATTTACAGATTTCACAAACTGTTGCTCACTCATTAAACCAATCATTAACACAGTAACAGAGGGAGTTCTTTAACCAGGTACACTATATTGCCAAAAGTATTCAGTCACCAATCCAATCATTGAATTCAGGTGTTCCAGTCACTTCCATGGCCACAGGTGTATAAAGCCGAGCCCCTAGGCCTGCAGACTGCTTCTACAGACATTAGTGAAAGAATGGGTCGCTCTCAGGAGCTCAGTGACTTCCAGTGTGGTACCGTGATCGGACGCCACCTGTGCAGCAAGTCCAGTCGTGAAATTTGCTCACTGCTAAATATTCCACAGTCAACTGTCAGTGATATTATAACTAACCGGAAGTGACTGGGAACGACAGCAACTTAGCCACGAAGTGGTCGGCCACGTAAAATTACAGAGCAGGGTCAGCGGATGCTGAGGTGCGTAGTGCTCCGATGGACGAGTCTGGGTTTGGCAGTTGCCAGGACAACAGTGCTTGTCTGGCTGCATTGTGCCAAGTGTAAAGTTTGGTGGAGGGGGGATCATGGTGTGGGGTTGTTTTTCAGGAGTTGGGCTTGGCCCCTCAGTTCCAGGGAAAGGAACTCTTAATGCTTCAGCACCAAGAGATTTCATGCTTCCAACTTTGTGGGAACAGTTTTGAGGACGGCCCCAGTGCACAAAGCAAGGTCCCTAAAGACATGGATGAGCAAGTTTGTTGTGGAAGAACCTGACTGGCCTGCACAGAGTCCTGACGTCAACCTGATAGAACACCTTTGGGATGAAGTAGAGCGGAGACTACGAGCCAGGCCTTCTCGTCCAACATCAGTGTCTGACCTCACAAATGTGCTTCTGGAAGAACGGGGACCTGTCAGAAATTCCCATAAACACCCTCCTAACCCTTGTGGAAAGCCTTCCCAGAAGAGTTGAAGCTGTTATAGCTGCAAAGGGTGGGCCGAGATCATATTAAACCCTATGGATTCAGAATGGGCTGTAACTCAAGTTCATATGCATGTGAAGGCAGATGACCAAATGCTTTTGGCAATATAGTGTATTTATGTGCTCACCAATTTCTGGGCAAAAGCATTCACCTACTTAATAAAATCCATACTAAGTCAGCTAATGCTGTTTTTGTTTTTTATTGTTTCCCTTTTAAGATGTTTCCATAAATACCTTTATGGTTTGAACACTTTGCTGCCGAATTGTTGTGCCCAACTGCTTTAAGTGGTTCTGTTCTGTATGCACATGGATCTCAAGATCACAGTGCTCAGAAATCCATCTGTAGTTGTTGGTGGGGTTACTTGAATCATTGGTAGAGTCTTCTAGGTGCTTGAAATGGGACTCGTAACAGTAACTGTTCTAATACTTAAAATATTAGCAATAACTAGCCCCTATACCAACTGCCAGTGCTGGATGTTCACAGAGGCTCGAGCAGTTTAATGAGTGGATGGATGCATAGTATTACTTGTACTTGCAGTATTACTTATACTGTAAAAGCAACACATGAAGTAACTTTAATATCACCTGAAATCATTTTTAACAAAGCTAAAGTTGATACTGTACTGTGCTGTAGCACTGTATTTTAGAGGCTTACATATGTACTGATATAGGATTAAAACTTCAGATCAGAATTCCAGCTCAGAATCTTCCTTATCCTTTCAATTACAGATTTGTTTTTTCTGACCGCTTTCAGGTAAAGCTACCCAGAAGAAGAAAAGACCCTGGAAGCAGACAGAGGTGCAGGCGGTGGAAAGGCACATGAATCGATTCATAACAGCTTGCACTGTACCAGCAAAGAGTGACTGTGAGAGGTGCTTAAGGGCTGAACCAGAAGCTCTTAAAAACCGGGACTGGCAGAACCTGAAGTTCTATGTTTACAATCGCATTACGGCCTACAAAAAGAAACTGTAGCATACATAATGTGAAGATTACCAACTCTACGGTATGGTCATTTTTGTTTCTCATATTTCAGCAAAAAGGTGGAGCTTATTTCCTGTTGTTTTAAAAGCATTTCCACATTTTGTTATTTTGTTCTGAAGTGAAAAAAAATAGCAAAAAATGCTAAATGTTTATTGGCAAATGTTTTTAGAAAAGAATCATTTGCACCAATCAGGCATAACATTCTGACCACCTCCTCGTTTCTACACTCACTGTCCACTTTATCAGCTCCACTGACCGTATAGTTCCACTCTGTAGTTCTACAGTTACAGACTGTAGTCCATCTGTTTCTCTGATACTCTGTTACCCTGTTCTTCAGTGGTCAGGACCCCCATGGACCCTCACAGAGCAGGTACTGTTTGGGTGGTGGATCATTCTCAGCACTGCAGTAACACTGACCTGCTATGTGAGGGTAGATGGCGTCCTGACCCCTGAAGAACAGGGTAAAAGGGGGTAACAGAGTATCAGAGAAACAGATGGACTGCAGCTATACAGTAAGTGGAGCTGATAAAATAGACAATGAGTGTAGAAACAAGGACATGTGGTCATGTTATGTCTAAAGATTTTATTTGTTTTTTTTTCTTTTTGTATGCGGAACGCCTTTGAAAAAAGTTGGGCAAAAAGTGAAATTGAACTTATTAAAATTTTAATTCTGCAATTTAGATGTGTGTAATGTCTTCAATGAGCTTCAGGTTCAATTAGTAGATAGCAATAATAGTTGTATTACAGTGATAAACAGTAGCAAACTATGACTCAAATTTCGGCTCTCTGACCCCCCTTCCCACATCTGAAGAAAAAAAAAAACAGTCTCGTTTACGGTGTCCTCTCCAAAAGTGCTGCAAAAGTTAAGAAACAAAAATTAAAATGATAGTTCAGCTTCAGAATTGCAACGAGCAAATAGCACAGAGAGGATTATCACCTGAACTAAACAGCTAATTTCTTAAGCAGTGTGCATCATACAAGTTCTGTGTGCACTCCAGAGGAATATGGAAATGATGGGCTGGAATTCAAAATGCCTGACAGTCACGACCTTATACCACACAAAACCAACATTTCATACAAGTGTTCACATCACAACAGCACGCACACAGCCGAGCAGATTGACAAAGGGGCTTCTTTAATTTGACACTTCAAATTCCAATACAAACTGAATAGGCTTGCTGATTTTTTTGCTCTGATTTGTATTTGTTTAGATGTTGCTTGCCAGAAGATGATCAGATAAAATTAGAACTGCTCAATTTTAAAGCATACAGGAGGTCCTCGGGTTACGTCAGTCCCGAGTTACAATGTTTCGTGGTTACGACACGTCTCCCATTTACTGTATAAAGCCTTGTTTTGACTTAAGTGGTTTTGCGTCGTAAACGTCGTAACGCGAACTTCGTGTTTGGTGTGCGCAGCGAAAGAATACACGGTTACGCGGCTCAGGACCGAGGAGGACGGCGTCACCCCAGTCGCATTGTACGCCATTTTAGTTTTGATAAGTGCTTACAGTATGTTATTTACGTACAGTATGTACGTATGTTCCGACTTACACCGAAAATCGGTTTACGACGCGACATAGGAACGGATCAACGTCGTAAGTCGAGGACCCCCTGTATTTAGAATATCTTAGGTCCTCTCTGAGGGTGTAGAGGGCCATGACAGTTCCCCTTTAGTGATAAGAAGTGTGAGGTGAACAGGTAGTAGTTAGCTGATGTTGGGTGGTTGAGTGGTTAAAAATATATTTGAAAAAAATGAGTTATGACTGTATGAGAATTAAAGAAAGAGTAGCTCTAACAGTGAAAAGCAGAAGGGATTAAAGGTTTGAGTTGTTGTCCATCCATCCATTTTCCAAGCCACTTCTCTGTCATGGTCGCGTTTTTGTATGATATAAAATATTCAGACATTAATAACTGCACTTTCAGTGCTTTGTGTGTGAATAGAAATATACTTTCACTGCTTCATCTGTTAATATTCACTTTAATCACACTGATATTCCTATCAAAACTAGGAATATCAGTCATTCAAACATAAATTCTGCTGTTATGAAGATGGACAACATGCACAGCACTAGTTGTTATAGGTATGTGTAATGCTTTGCATCACTAGCACCATTTGCAGGCCTCATGCTACTTACCTACATTGTGAACAGCTAAGCTATATTTTAGAACTTGAGCTGTTATTGGTGTACTACTGCTGTCTTTTAATTCTTAGCTATAGATTAAACCTTTTTTTAACAAATGCAATTTTGGAGTATTTACTTTATTTAAATTAATGTAATTTTTCATTAGTAATACACTTATGTTTTTTTTGAGGTCCCCACAAATCAAATGGGAATTTGTGTGAATTATGCAAATAATATGTAAATTTTGTCCCCATCAGCCATGTTCACTAGATTTTTCATAAGTCCCCATATAGCATGGGGAAAACATTACTTCATCGTTTCGGATGTTTTAAGTCGTGTATAGGCTTAGAATGATGCGGTTAGTGTTCCTGATTTTTTTCAAATGTCTAGGACCTTTAGAAAGGGTGGTCCCCGCAAATGATGGTCAGAAAGTTGGTCCCCATCCAACATGGAAACCAGTATGTGTGTGTGTGTGTGTGTGTGTGTGTGTGTGTGTGCATACGTCCTAAAGCAAAACAGTGTGCCATGTGCAGCCGAGTGTGGGAATCTGTCTGTTGTGGTTCCGCCTTTGCTAAGGCCTGACATTCAGTGCTTGTGATAATGTGTGTGTGTGTGTGTGTGAGAGAGAGAGAGAGAGTGTGTCTGTGTGTGTCCTTATGCTTCAGCAAACTCCCAGAGGCTCCATCTGAACTCCTCTTATGTGAATGTAGACAATTTTCATCTATTCACGCTTTATTCTCTTTTTTCCTTCCTTCTCTTCAGCTCCTTCTCCTCCCCCTCCCCTTCTTCCTCTCCTTAACCGCCCTTCTCTTCTCTTTTCCTCTCTCTTCTAATCCTAGTGTTACAGTTGACCTTTTCACACTGATGATTCAAAACATGTTACATCATTTGCAGAATCTGCGTGCAATATTAGATTCTGAGCTCTGATTTATCTTACATGTACATGTAGCCGCTAAAGTAGTTTCATCATTTGAGTATGATGAGGGATGCAGAGAAACTGTTTCATGCATTTGTTTCAAGCAAATCTGGAGCTTTTTTTACAACACAACAGCACATCCTCGTGTGTAGCGGCACAGATCCTAACGAAATAAAAACAATGCTCAAATCACTCAATGATCACTCAATCATGAATGTGCCATCACAAAAAGAGCCTATTAAAAACAGGCTGTTTTTAAAGCTTAGTTTCCATATAGGAAGTGTATTTAATAGAGGAACTGCATGCATTTAGCTGGTTGTGATTTAGACCCCTTTCTGAATGATGAATCTGAGTGCACTGAAAGATCAAAATAGTCAAAACTCAGTCATAAAAATACTCAAATTGGTGTTTTATATTAATCAGTCAGCAAATCTTGAATAAAAAAAAAGATACATAATTTGAATATGGCTAAGAACTGCTTATCTGACCTATCTGAGAACTGTCTGGGCATGGTCATAACACACTAATGCGATTGTACAGTATAATTGACAGCATTTCAGGCTGCTACACCACTGAAGTAGAGCTAAACACAACAACAAGAGGGAGAAATGAGTGAAACAGGTGCTCCACTGTGTTAACTTGTCCTGCTTTTATACGGTGAAGTACTGTAGAGACAACCCACATCGGCCTAGGGATTGGTAAGGATACTGCTTGTACACACACTACCCAAGACAAGCCCTGCCCATTTTATACCGAGAGAGGAGAATGCTGGGAAAATACCCTTGCCTTTAATTGGAAATTGCTCAGTTGTTCACAGCACCTACTGTGCACATGTATACTATGTGCCTACTAGAGTTCTTTGGGTTTACTGGGGCTTTAAACTGACTGACAGCAGGTGAAATTCACACCCATTTCAAATCAGACTCTACAGATCTTTTTAGACAACGTACTCCAGTCTGCATAGCACTTTTACCCTTAGCAGTGCCTGGCCAGTGGGCTCAGTATAGCTTTCCTACAAACACAGTCTTATTTCTGTTAGTCTATCATTACATATTTTAGAGAGAAAAATCGAAACTTAATGTAACCTATGCTTTATACGTTTTAGGAACGTTGTTTACATATAAACTATTTTTTAATTCGCTTTATAAAGATATTTGTCATCACAATTATTTAATTATTTACAAAGAATATCTGTTATTGGTCTGGATGTTCACAGCCCAACATAAAACATTCAGTGATTGTTTGCGGCTCCGTTACCGATTACAGCCTTCTGCAACTTCAGAATTGCAAAGGGCAATAAATATCACAACAATTAGCAAACAGTATATTGTGTGTAGTGTTTGCTGTGTCCTTTTACAGTTCTGAGTTTCTGAAAAACAAAAACAAAGACATCCACACATGAAACACACAGTGACATGCATACACACACTGAGTCACACACACTGGGCTATATTATGCAGAGGTACTGTGTGGCCTTGTGTTAGAGGTCAGCTGTCCACTTAACTTTACAGATTCTGAAATACACACATAGAGACACACACACTCAGACTCATTCGCTCATAGTGTCATGAATTTCTATAAAAGTCCTGTTAATTTCTATAGAGGCCATGTTTTACTATTTTAGTTAAGGTTAACCGGAAAAGCCGGGGTGAATATCTCACATGATTTTTGAGATAGCCAAATAATTTTAGGCTAAAGTTGAAGATTGTCCAGAACATCCACCAGCTCTTCCGATAGGACAAGCTTGTCTTTATCAGGTTAAACTAACAAATCTTGCCTTGTGAAATACCCCCAGTGTAAAAAAAGCTTGTATAACAAACTACTAGGTAGGGCTGAGTATTGTAATTCAACTTTACAGTACCAACCAAATTACTTCAATACTACCAAGTATCAAAATACCACAGTTCAATAGCTAATAGTCTTATAATAATCAGTCTTGTAAGCACCTAAGAGTCAATAGGCATGCTTGTTAGATCTAAAATCTAAATCTAAAGTCTAGATCTAAAATCTAGACTGTTGATTGGCTGTCTAAAAAACACTGTATGCATGTTATTAATGGCAGCACTACTTGCTTAATCCAGGATCCAGTGTTGTATATGAATCTCCAGTGCCTCACACTTATTACTAGCTTAAGCCACACCCACTTGTGGTTTGTGATGAAAAATTGTAAATTCAATTTGTAATAAAGTCAATGTTTTGTGAATGATACCCAGCCCTACTGTAACGGTGGGGAGCGATGAGGCGGACGCATGTGCTGAGATATGTGACTTATTATGGGCAAATCCAGGGTCATGGTCAAAATGGTCCATGGTCAGACAGCCTAACACATCAAACATGAAACGTATCAAACAGCACATCCCAAACAAACAAACATCAAACAAAGACCAACAAAGACAAGGCTTAAACACGACAGGGCAAGACGAGGGACAGGTGGGGAAACAGGTGGTAACAATCAGGGGTGGAGTCAGACAACAAGGGGGCTGGACTGAACCAAAACAAACGCACATGGAAGACCAAAAGGTAAACAAAAAGCACATGGAGGAGTGGGAGGAGCCAATCGTGACACCTACTACTCTGCAAGATTTTAAGGGAAATATTTTAAGAAATTGATTAACAGTCCATTTTAACCTGTGACCTCAAATTCATTTTAACAGTTTTAATATTGCTTAACAATAGGAAATGAACCGCTGGGAGCAATGATTTGGGGTCATCATTCATTCCTATTGCTTCCATTAATCTCCCACAAGGTCATGTGCAAGCAGCAGCAAGAAAAGCACTAAAGAAGAGCTTGAACTTAATTTTAATCTCAAGCAGCCAACAACACAAAGCGTCCAGCGGTGTGAGGAGTTATCACGCATGTTTTTTCACTGCAACACAGCATTCAGCTGGAGTGAAGGACTTCCAGCAGGTTTAAAAGAGAACTGTGTTGCATTCGAGACACAGTAGAGGTTTACATAAGCCAACCTCAAGGCTGACTTCACTAGGCTACATCAACCTTCATTATCATTTGAAAAAAACACAGCTACCGCTTTGTAGGAAAAAGCCCCTAAAGCTGCGAACCTCTTTACAACTGATGCATTGTGAGACTTTCAGAATGGACTTACATGCTGCTTTCTCATTTTTTCAGCTTGGAGATTTGAACTTACAAATGAAACTGAAATTAATCTCCAGTAGTTCAGTTCATATGTGCTATTACTTATTAATTCCCAGTCAAACCTAGCAAATTATTAATTTATCTGTATAAGGAATTAAGCAAGAGAAATCTATTTAACAGATAATCACACAGAAGCATCAACAACTCAATATAATATCATTTTTTCCCCATTTTTTTGAGACTTGCTCTCAATTTTTCCTCGACATCTGCAGGGACATTTTTTCTTTAGCTCCAAAGTTCAACTTTAGACGCTGGTTGTATTTTCTGCGTTCTGATCTGTGTAATGCCAATTACAAATTTAGACCCCATAAAAATCTCACTCCACATGTCACATTACACTTAATGTTGGATGTATGTCTAATTTTGTCTAATTTTATGTTAAATATGTTTTTTTTTTTCTAGAAGCTGGAAAGGAATAACTTGTTCATTCTGGCTGTTTTGACTGGAAAGGACAAAAAAAGAGAAATTTGTACAGTACTGTATATCTGTTCTTTGAAAGACCACCAGCTGGCCTACTTATAACTGCATTAGTAAACCATTAATGTGGGAATCTTCTGCAAAAGAGCATGTATTCAGCTTAAACGAAGCTCTAGTGGCTACTTATTGGAAACCTGTGTTTGGTAAAATAAATGCTAGTGGTTTCGATGTGCTCAACTCTGACCCTTACCCAGCAACCTTAGCAATATTAGACAAATCTAGCTGTCAAAATGACACCATATCATCAACAAAAAAACAGTGGCACTTAAAAAATAGCTGTACTACTGTATTACTTTTTGCTATTGACATTTTCAGCTTTAAGCAACAACATCAGCATGGATGATCAAGGCTTTGTCATTGTGCATCTACCAGATACCAGAGAACTACTGAGCATCGGGAGGACTGGGACAATTCCCAGTGGGCTGTGTGGGTGGGCAACCGCAAGAGTGAGAAAGAAAGAAATGCATGGTTATTTCTTATGTAGTCCTTTATAAAATAGATGGAGACCACCTGGAACAAATGACGGTTGTCGGGCAAATACTGGATTGCACATATCTAGACACGTTAGTGACCCACTGCATTCGCAGTGTGGGGCTAGTGGCATGTCACTTTTCAACTGCAGCTGCCTCCTGAACAAAGCATAATGATAACAACTGGAAAAGCTAAACTGAGAAGATAGAGAGAGACAGAAAAAAGTGTTGGGGAGGGGATGTGTGATTAAAAAAAAAACAAACAAACAGCAAGTTACTGAAATAAGATGCAAATAAATTAATAAATGAAAGTACACAATTTGGACATCAGATCAAGGAATCACAGGGTCAACTGTGGTTGTTAGTGGGCTGGTCTAGGCAAAAGTCCAGGGCTGAATTTAGTTCCCAGTCCTGCCCTGCTAGGAACAGTAATGAGATATAAGACAAAAAGGCAATGCATAATGCCATCAGTGCTGTCAAACTTGAATCATACATTCACAGTCTTCTACATATTAATATAGATAAAAATGATAACACTCTAAGACCGACTGTCAAACGCAAGTCCTATTCGGCCTGCAAAGTTTTAAAAGTTAAAAAAAAAAATAATAAACATACCTAAAACAGGTTAAGAATTATTTTTGAATAAGTATTCAATGCCTATTTTGCTGTTGCAGGTTTGGCATATTTTTAATAAACAATGGCCTTTTCAGGTCAAGTAAAAATGAAATAACACCACATTTTCTAATATGGCCCTTTTAGTTCGACACCCCAGCTCTAAGGTGTCTTTTGACATTTGAGTCCATGCTATGCCCTTCACTAAACATCCTTATAAAAATCCCTTTTAATAAAAGCAGCAGAGAGTCCAGTGCATGCACTCCTGCAAAAGCATCATAAGACTGTAAACTAAATGCTTGTATTCACATAAAAATGAAGCCAATAAATTATCGCTGTCATATCACAACCTCACAATCAAACGGGATTTTCAATTCCATTCAGAAAGACTTCACATTGTGTGAACATTTCATAATGAACAAACCAAGGAACAGAAGTTGTTAATCAAAGTGTAGACTGTTTTTCTCTTCCTTTAAATGTAGCTTTCTTCCAGAGGAGCAATATTTTTCACGACAGTCACAATTTGTTCATATATTGACTAAATTCAACAACACATCTGCTGTCACAGAGGTGCATAACTGCAATGTCAGACTGTAATATAAGGCCTACAAAGACGTCACATCATGTGACTAACAGCCCACGAAATCTCCAACTTCTGACGCAACTCATCTGTCACACCCTGTTATTCACTCTTCTGTTTCTCTCTGCTATTCTGTCTTTCCCTCATCATTCCAATGAAAGAGAAAAAATCATCAATGACAGTTCAATATTGAGGTGAAACATAATTCACATGATACATAGAGACAGAGAGAGACAGAGACGTCCATATATATAAAAAAAATATACACACACACAGATTCACATGTGTATTTATATATACAGTATCTCACAAAAGTGAGTGCACCCCTCACATTTCTGAAAATATTTGATTATATCTTTTTATGGGACGACACTATAGAAATTAAACTTGGATATAACAAAGTAGTCAGTGTGCAGCTTGTAAGGCAGTGCAGATTTACTGTCCTCTGAAAAGAACTCAACATACAGACATTAATGTCTAAATATCTGGCAACACAAGTGAGTCCACCTCACAGTGAACGTGTCCACATTGTGCTCAAAGTGTCAATATTTAGTGTGCCCACCATTATTATCTAGCACTGCCTGGACCCTCTTGGGCATGGAATTCACCAGAGCTGCACAGGCTGCTACTGGAATCCTCTTCCACTCCTCCATGATGTCATCACGGAGCTGGTGGATGTTAGACACCTTGTGGACCTCCTCCTTCTGCTTGAGGATGCCCCACAGGTGCTCAGTTGGGTTTAGGTCTGGAGACATACTTGGCCAATCACCTTTATCTTCAGCAAGGCAGCTGTCATCTTGGAGGTGTGTTTGGGGTCGCTATTGAGTTGGAAAACATCCATGCAGCGCAGTTTCCGAAGGGAGGGGATTATGCTCTGCTTCAGAATGTCACATGGTGGAATTCATGTTTCCCTCAATGAACTGCAGGTCCCCAGTGCTGGCAGCACTCATGCAGCTCCAGACCATGATGCTACCACCACCATGCTTGACTGTAGGCAAGAGATAGTTGTCTTGGTACTCTTCACCAGGGAGCCACCACACATGCTGGACACCATGAGTAATGCATGTTCTTGGACTTGGTCTTCAGCAAATTGTGTCTGGGCTTTCTTGTGCATCAGCTTCAGAAGAGGCTTCCTTTTGGGATGAGACAGAGTTGATGCATTGTGCAGTGTATGGTCTGAGCACTGACAGACTGACCTCCCACTTCTTCAACCTCTGCAGCAATGCTGGCAGCACTCATGTGTCAACTTTTTGAAGCCAACCTCTGGATATGACGTTGAACACGTGGACTCAACTTCTTTGGTAAGTTGGAAAACCACTGTATGACGGTGGCCACTGTGCTACAGCTCAGTTTCAGGGTGTTAGCAGTCTTCTTGTAGCCTAGGCATCTTTGGGGAGAGCAACAATTCTATTTCTCACATCTTCAGAGAGTTCTTTGCTACGAGGTGCCATGTTGAATATCCAGTGGCCAGTATGAGCGAATTGTACCCAAGACACCAAATTTAACAGCCCTGTTACACCTGGAACCTTGTAACTCTAACAAGTCACATGACACCAGGAAGGGACAACAACACAGTTGGGCACAATTTGGACCTGTTCACTGTGAGGTGGACTCACTTGTGTTGCCAGCTATTTAGACATTAATGTGTGTTGAGTTATTTCCAGAGGACAGTAAATCTGTCCTGCTATACAAGCTGATCACTGACTACTTTAAGTTATATCAAAGTTTTCATTTCATGTAATTTCTACAGTGTTGTCCCATGAAAATATAATAAATTATATATATAAATATAATATATAATAAAATATTTGCTGTATTGTGTTGTTTAAGTGTTCCCTTTATTTTTTTGAGCAGTGTATATTTATATATATATATATATATATATATATATATATATATATATATATATATATATATATATATATATATGTATATACACACTCACACACACACACACACAAAGTACGCAAGAGGAGACCCGAGGTTGTTCAGTGTTTGTTTTTTAGTTATCAGGATTTTTACAGCAAACATGACAGTGTGTGAGAGAGAGACAGCAAGTAAGTGAGCGAGTGAGGGAGTGAGAGCATGAGTGACAGAATGGGCCTAAAACCACTAAGCTGAATCCCTCAGTTGCTCTTTCTGAGCTTAAGCTCCAAATAATCCTGTCTTCATATTAAACCATACACACACACACACACACACACACACACACACACACACTTTTTTTTTTAAATGTTATTTCCATTTCAGTGCTGCACAGCCGAGAGCCGAGTAAGAAAGGTCAGAGTCTTACCTGCAGCAATGGGCGACTTCCTCTCGTCCAGTAGTTGAATGGCAGTGCTGGCCAGAACCACACTTTTATTCTCTGAACCTGGGAATAAGCACACACAAGGGGTGGACAACTCATGATCATGATTAGGGCTGCACTGATGAATTTTTATGGCTGATTCAGATTCTTTTTGCATTTCTGGACCTGAACTTCACACTGTGTAAGATAAATACACTAAACACATTTCCAGTACCTTTTTCAGCCAGAGCCATTTTAAACTGTAAGTGAATCATTTAAATAACATGAATCAAATAAAATGCTACATCAAAAGTAAGAGGCAACTGACTATTCAGAACAATGAGTTATTTATTATAATGCTATGACATTTTGGTACAGGGGTAGAAGCAGACTTCAAATACAGCATGTGCACTCACCTGGCTCTGGTTATTAACATCAAAAACTATAAAAAAAAAACAAAAAACTTTTTTTTGTATAAAACAGTGTGGGTGCCTTTGGTCACATTTAGTTGATTTTGTAAGTGTAAATAAATACACATGCTCTACAGAGAACACACTTCTGCACAGTTTAATGTACAATTACTGTTTATTTACTGAATTTAACATGCTGGAAAATATAAGCCTGAAATGTGGACTGTGCAAAAGTTATGGCACATTTTATATTGTATTTATTTAGTGTGTATTTACACAGAAAAAACGTGCCATGCTTAAATGTGTTCTCTGTGGAGGGTATGTTTACTAAGTGTCACTGAGAAAATCAACAAAACGTCATCTGACCAGGGATGTTCAGATTTTTCATACAACTGTAAACTGGCGAATTACAATGTGTTTGGAGTAAAAATCAAAAAAGCAGCAGCAGGGCCATGTTTAAAAAAAACGCCAAAAATATGAATAAAGTGATTTTTATTCAGCTTTTCACATAATGTGCTAAACAGTTAAACAGTTCAGGTAAACAGGCCTAATTATGGCTGTATATGTATGAGTTATCTTTGTAATGTTGGTTCAGTTGGTCAGTGTACAGACCATAAGCCCAGAAAACCATATTGTGTCATAATTTTTCATGATGGCAGAAAATATCTTCCCATCCTCCACTTGTGCAGTGCCTGTGATATATAATATTATGATTAGAATGACACAGCCTTTCAGCTATACTGTAAACATCTGGCAAGTACGCATGAAATGCTCTTATTTTGAACACTGCCTTGTACAGACTGAAAGACTTTTCTCTTAGACACATTGCTGGAGCTCCAAAGAGACTGCCTGAAGCAGAATGTATGCTGAAAACATGCAATTCTAATAAGAGAGAGAGAGAGAGAGAGAGAGAGAGAGAGAGAGAGAGAGAGAGAGAGAGAGAGAGAGAGGCAGAGAGAGACAGAGAGAGACAGAGAGAGAGAGAGAGAGAGAGAGAGAGAGAGACAGAGAGAGAGAGAGAGAGAGAGAGAGAGAGAGAGAGAGAGAGAGACAGAGAGAGAGAGAGAGAGAGAGAGAGAGAGAGAGAGAGAGAGATAGAGAGAGAGACAGAGAGAGAGAGAGAGAGAGAGAGAGAGAGAGAGAGATAGAGAGACAGAGAGAGAGAGAGAGAGAGAGAGAGAGACAGAGAGAGAGAGAGAGAGAGACAGAGAGAGAGAGAGAGAGAGAGAGAGAGATAGAGAGAGAGACAGAGAGAGAGAGAGAGAGAGAGAGAGAGAGAGATAGATAGAGAGACAGAGAGAGAGAGAGAGAGAGAGAGATAGAGAGAGAGACAGAGAGAGAGAGAGAGAGAGAGAGAGAGAGAGAGAGAGAGAGAGATAGATAGAGAGACAGAGAGAGAGAGAGAGAGACAGAGAGACAGAGAGACAGAGAGAGAGAGAGAGAGAGAGAGAGAGAGAGAGACCTTAAATCCTCACAGTAACACATTTCATTTGAAATCCCTAAATCCAAATTTATGCCAAAACCCCAGCCAAGCACTAATATAGAATAAAAAAAAAGTAAATGAAAGAGAGGAAGAGAAGAAAGATGGGGAACAGACAGAAGGAATGATGATAAGAAGGTTTTGCCTTTTTTTTTTTTTTTTTAATAAAGCCACTGGCCCCCTTGAGGTCAGTTTCAAACATGCTTTGCTTGTCAACATTAGCTGTCACCCATTTGAGCTTGCAGATGGGCCAGTCAAACCAACACACGCCTAAAACCATCCGGACCAATTTTCAGGGCACAGATTAAGCCTATAGGACCAAATTACACTGTCAGTGGGGATTCTCCCCGGCAAATCTGTTTACACTTAATCTGCGGACGAGCCGTATCTGCTCATATACAGCAAATAAAGCAAAATCAAAAAAAGGAAAAGCCTTTGGGAGAATATTTTCCTGTCACTGCAACTCCCTCTGGAATGAAAGTATGTTTGACAAGACAGCATTTTCATATTCACATACTGCTGTTTCTTATTAAGGGCCATTTGGTTGAAATATGCTGCAGACCTCCACAAGCAAATATCAGCTAATAGAAGACCATCTTAACCAGTTGCCGGTGACAAGCGAACAGAAACCATCAAAAAATGTGGCCTTTAGGAGCGGATCCTGGACCTGCGGGTCAGTGGAATTACACCAAGAACAAGGCCTGGGTGAACGCGATCTCGTCTCAGGTCTGTACAATGATGCTCAGCTCAATATTTACTTCAGAAAACACTGAAGGTTTGTTTGAGATTTTTCCACACAGAATTAGAAGCTGATGGAAAAAAGTTGATGAAATAAATAAAAAAAAAGACAAACGTTTTTTTTTTGTTTTTACTTTAACTAAAGAACACGTTTTAATGCCAACCTATTTAGTACTTACCACACACAACCCTAATCCTGTTTTTATGTCTTTTTTTGGAAGGATATTCCTCATCTCTATATTCTCTTTGTGTTTGCGTCTTTTTCTTATCTTGTATTTAGCTGATTTGCCACAAGGGGGCAGCATTTTGTAAATATAGAATATTTTATTTTATACACTTACATACAGTCCGTGTGTAACATACAGAACTGTGCAAAAGTCTAATGCGCCTGATATGTAAAGCCATTTATCTGACCAATAAGCATTTATTAGAATTACACTTGAATTTAATGTACTGGAAATAAAATTGCACATAAAAATATGGCCAGTGCTAAAGCTGGGGGTGTTCAAACTTTTGCATATGACTGTATATGGACTATATATACTAGGTAGTAAATGGTATGTTTTAACCTATTAACACGGTTTTAAACACTACATCAAACACTTTCACTTCAAATAAGTGTTTTCCACGATTCGGGAACAGTTTTCTTTATTAAGCATGGATATGAAGGAAAGGAGTTGTGCATATATATCACTGTTGTTCTGTGTTGTGCCTACATAAATAGTTTTCCCTCACCTGTATTAAACGGAAGGGAGTAGATGAAGGTTCCCGGCACTTGCTCTGCTGCTCTCTTGTACCACAGCGGGAAATGATCAGCGTTGAACACACCCTCTTTATCCTCCGCCGTCAGGAAGTCTCTTAGAACACACAGCACACACAGGTGACCTCACAGAAAGCGAGGTCAATGGCTACGAGATCCGTTCACGCACAAAAAAAATCACGATCACAGCACGATCAATAATTAAAACTGAATCCTAATTTCTACCTTTTATATATATACACACAACTAAAAGTTGACATAGTTGCTATTTCGCCAGTAGTCACATCATGGTTTGTTGACAATGTATAATAATCTGGAATCAAGAATAAATATGTAAAAAAAATACATAAGATATGATTAAATAATAGACAGTACTTATCTGTTTATATTACACTAAAAATACGATTCTGTGTTTTAACCTACGAACATAAGTCACCTGGTTGCTTTCAAATTTTGAGGTGAACTTCAAATGAGTCAATACAATGTAAAAGAGCTCAGAGTTTTAAGGCAAAGCGATTACTTCATTAAGTTTAACACTGATCCGTTTTTTTACAGTATAGAAAAGTTCTGTCAGGAAATCAGTCTGAACGGCTTCTTGCACACTAATTTTAAATATGAGGCTTTACGGAAAGCACGTTTTTGTAACTTTATCTTCTGTGCTATATCTTTCACAGTTATTATGATTAAACTTACAGCTCAATTCCGCTTTCAATGTCCTACGTTTTACACCTTTGTTTGAAAAAATTTTAATATGGTCATCAATTTACAATCATTTTATACATGTATCTGTAACAATATACACAAAAGATATGTTTTCCAGTGCTTACTGATTACTTAGTTGATCTGGCACCACAAATAAGTTGATACGGGACAGGCCTGTCCGAGTGCCAAGGTAAGCTATCTCCACACCTTTATCAGAGTTTCTGTAATAACAGACAGGAGAGAAAAACAGACGTTACACAATGCCGACCAAAGTTTTACTCTTTTAGTGCAATTATGAGTTGAAGTGTGTCGGCTTTTCAATTCCTAGTTTTGTTTTAAGCTGGGCATGCAAGTTTGAGTGCCTGTGCATGTGCATGAGGTCTTTGTACTCGGATTTGTTGAGAGCCAGGCTGGTCCAGTAAGCTTCTATCGGTGCAGTCACGACAGCATCAAATAAAACCTCCTGAATCAACTCTTTATCACCTACAACAACAATTGTCATAGCATCAGATGCAAGCCATTAGCAGAAAAACACACATTACATATTAATACACACAGATAACATAATAATAGTAATAATAATGTGTGTGTGTGTGTGTGTGTGCATGCATAAAGGCTCCACTTACACTTGAGGTGTGGTTGTTCCCCACTGAGATAGAGTTTGATGGCCTCAATCTGAGACAGGTAACGATGTTCAGGGTGCTCATCTGTGTTGCAGTATGTCCTGAAATCACAAATGCATGAGTTTGTATTGGTATTTGTAGGTCTTTGTGATATTTCCATTGAAATCTATGTTGCTGCAACAAAAAACTGCTCTCCCCACCTATAAAGCTCTTTTTTCACCAGTTATTCGTTTTTCAGCATCAGGAAAAATGAAGGAAACACACATTACTGTGCAAAAGTTCTTGGCAATGCCTTTGGTAACAGGTGTGATAGGTGTGTTTATGCTTTTGAAAACATACATATAATTACAAGTGCAAATAAACATTAACACAGTATGAAGTAAGAAGAATTTCTCGTTTTCTTGTTTACTTTATAGTTTGTGAGCTAGTCTGAATAACAGTTTGGCTCCAGATGTCTTCTCAAAACTCCCAGCCATCATATAAATCTGTTAAACTCCATCACCATCACACTTGATTAAATTTGATGAAGGACTGATTTGACAAACCAGGTACTGATTTATGTACTATGGATAATACGGTGCTGCACCAAGGAGGAGGTTGGAAATGTGGTAAAGGAAGGAGAAATTCCCTATTTATATTACTGATTTCTGAAGAAACATTGTTTTAGCAGCTGTCTACAAACCTTTCCAAGAAGATTAGTTATAAGATAATACACTTACATAAGAACTGAATGTTGAAGGAAAACAAGTGAAAAAAAGAGGAATTTCCAAAATGCAGTTCAGAAGATAGATCGTGAGAAAATAGATCTCCTAACAACTATACAAGACCTGGTAGACCACCAAAACTGACCTCATGAGATAAACAGTTCCTAAAGCTTTCCTCTTTGCGAGAGAGAGGAGAAAATTAAGCTCTATTTTGCGTCAGATCTGAAAAAATCTCAGGTGTTTCTGTCCACTGTAATCAGCCAGATCAACATTAGGGCTGGACAGAAGCTGGAACTAAATATAAAAGAAGAAAATTTGAGCTAGAATCCAGAAAATGGACATCTGAGATGTGGACGAAGGTTTATGGACTGATGAGTCTAAACATCTAATGCATTGTAAGACACAGAAAATACAACCAAAAACCCCCCTGCAGATTTCTTGAAGGGCAACTGAAGGACGAAATAATGAGGACACTTGTTCTTATCATACACAAATATACTGCACCTAATTCTTGCACACATGTGCAAAATGACACGCCAAACTTTGCATGTTTGCATATATCATTTAAGTACTTTACCATTCATCTGCCAGTGCCACATCTGGATGCTCCAAATCATGTAGTCCTGAAACACAATAAAACACGAGGCCTTTTAATTCATAATGAGATTGTCTATCAGCCAAGCAGGCTTTCAGACATATGGGGTAACCCCTTTCTAACCTCTTAAAATCCCAGGATTATTACAAACTAAGGCTTATTATTCAGTAACTACAGCAACTTCAATGGAAACTGGCTGAGCTATTCTATTCCAAGGTCATAGAAATATGCCCTGTCCATTTAAGGGGTTAAGGAGTGTTTTTATTTTGTTTCCTCAGAAAATTCTGTTTTAGTATTCACTGCTTTTAAGGAAAAAGAAGTGACCTCTGAAGAGCTGTCGAAGTTGTTTTGATGCCTGGCCAGTTCTGTCATACTAAAGTAACTATTAATAAATAAACTGTACCGCAAGACTACCTGGCATCAGGATCTAAAGCAGCTGTTTAAAACTGGTGACTAATATCGCCGCACACGCAAAATTTTCATAATGTATAAATGACTCTAATTCTGAACCTGTGGACGGAAAAAGTTAGTACAGCGGGAGGTCAACAGGGACTCCCTCACCTCCTCTCTCTCCCTCCCCTAATGACTGGCTTCAACAGATGAGTGGATGGTCAATACCATGCCCACCCTATGGCCAGCTTTTCTTCATTTCATTCATAATTCATCAGCTTTGCCGCAAGGGATGAAAAATGTCCATTTCTATCGGACCTGACAAGCCGGCCCATCACAGGAAATGCCGAGTCATGCTCTCGCAATCCCACATAGTACCAGAGTTTAGAAACGCCGGCAAATGAATATTAACACGCATGACCACGAGGGGGAGAAAACCACAGGGTGAAAACACCGGCACCCGGCAATGCATTCAAGCACATACCCACAAAGAAAACATTTGATTTCGGCTGCTTTATATATAGCCTATTGGGAAGAGGTGGGGGTTTACCTTCTTCCACGGTGACGCTCCCCCTGAAGAAATATTTACCATGTCCCCGTGACAAGGCCACACCTAAGCTGCAAAATAAGCACACATCACTTTAAAGCTCATGCATAAACAATTAACGACTGTTGGCTCTATTAATGTATTAGCATGCTTTAATAGTTGTGCTTGATAAAAAACTGCCACATTACCTGAAGGGAGTTCCCTTGATGTCTGTGTAGTAGTAGTCATTATGCAGAACAAGCACACGTTTCTGAAACAAACACAGCATATTACAGTGCCATCTGGTGGGACATCCTGCTTAAGGGCATTTCTAAGCACAAGGCTGAATCTGTGAGTTTAAGGCACTGAAAAGAATGAATGCAGACTTTGTGTCTAATCGTTTCATCTGTTCTCGCTCTCTCACCCCTTTATCAACAGTCTTCTTCACTTCCATAGAGAAGATTCCGGTCTTTCTGTTCACCATAGCATTGCGCAGCTGTTGTAGTGGACATAAAGAAGTTATAGCAGTGACAATTCAGTAACACTGTATTTTTAATATATATATATATATATTGTCTTTAGCTAACATTCAACTTGAAGCTGAGTTTGAGAATTAAATCTAATCCTAATCCTAATCATCTGTAGGGACATCAAAATAAAGTGCGATCAACAATATTCATTGAGCAGAACATGAAAAAGAAGATGAAAAACAAAACAAAACAAAAAAAACCATGAAAAACATCCCATTTACTGCCGTAGTTTGGAAACCTCTGGTCAAAATACATGTTTTGCACAAAATAATTCTTCTTATGTTTAAGTATATTATTATTCACACATTAAATCTTAATTATGTTGTTAATATGGCACTCATTATTGAAAGATTAGTTATTGCTTAGTACCTAAATAAATACCCAGCATTTAGCCATTTAGAATAATAGTTTAGTTTGTAATTGGTTTATAGCTTATTTACTCAGACATTTAATATGTATAGGTAATGTAAATGTCATCCATGCAAATACAAAAATTGCTGATATTTTATTGTCAATCATGTTCATGGGAACACGATAACTTACTAGTACCTATGTGTTTTAGTAAAATGTTGATCGTTACCACAAATTCTAATATCAACTCATGATTAAGACATAAGTTCTAATATCTTAATTGCTATGTCTTTGTGTTTGTGTCCCAATAAAGTGGAAAATCTTAAGTCTTTATCATAAATTGTGTGAGTAGTAGTAAAGATCACTATGAACTCAAGCAATTGTCCAGCAATAACGTAACTGATATCAATAATGGGTACTAAACGACTTAGTAACAACATAATTCATAATTCATTTGCAACCCATTGTAAAATGTAAAATGTTATATTTTAGTCATTTAAAATTTCTGAGTGAAAAACACATCCTCTACAAGGAACAGACATATATAGGATTATTCATATGTATAGGAATATTCCATTTCTATTTTTTTTGCAATTTATAGTTTAATATATTGGGGGGAAAAATCCATTTAAAACTTTTATACAGGTCACATTTATTGTTTTATTTTATTTCTAATATGTTTAAATAAAGTCAAAGAAATAAACATTGTAGAGGATATTGAGGATCATTTAATAAATCAACAAAACATAATTTTTAATTTCTTTTTAGCTTTTGACATAATCTGAAAAGGCATGTTGCCCTTTACATTGTATGTAAATTTCATGAAGATTGGACTAAAAGAAATATATATATATATTTATGTTTATTTTATTGAAAAATCAATTTAGCTTTAAGATATTTGATACTTTTTGTACTAACATAGAAATGTATATTTAAAATGCATAGTTCAGGTATTCAGTGCATATAAGGTACAACAAATAGACAGTAAATATGTTCACTGATGCTGCTTTAGACTTACTTTAGGTTATATTCTACCACATGAACATTTACGGTATATTGCTGACTAGTGAGTTGCATTACTTTAACAGTTATGTAAAAGAGATTTCTGTATTTTAATTGCAGCTTACTACTGCAAATGTCCTGCAAAATACAGCTAAATCACAGTAATCTTGCAGTTCAGCTGACTGTAAAGTCACAGTGTGCGGTTCACTTTTTACTGTTAATATTGAGTAGTAAATTACTAATTACTATGAAAGTAATACAACTATTAAGTCAGTAATTTACGGTCATTTTACATTGTGTAAAGTGCATGAGCTGAATATATTTGCAACACAAACAAAACTATTTCATCAGGTGAATTGTAGATCATAATATTTGCTCCTAAACAGAATGGGTCACTCTTAACTCCAGTGGTTTACTTTTATAAGAAAAATTATGTTGAAGTAGGAAAAAAACAAACCTCATCATCCTTATCTTCCCATTCGACCTCAGACAAATCCACACTGCTGTAGTTAGGCTTCCTCCTCTTCTTACCTTCTTCATACTGAAACACATACACATCTTGATACGTGATCTTCAAGCAGAGCAAAACTCTTTATTTTTATTAAAAGTAATATTTTTAATACGTGCATAATACTCCACAATCAGGGGAGTTTTACAAAAACAGCCTCAGTTATTAATGAATGCATGTGTTTTCTGAAAAAAACAAATACATTCCAAAGCACTTCCAGAATATGTGATGGAAAATGTATTCCGATTATCTTTCGCAGACCTCTACAAATTACTAGTGCGTTACACAGGGTGAGGATTCCTGACCTTATTTAATGGCTGGGTCTGGAGGGAACAACTTATCAGAAGCACTTTCCTCCTCTTGTGATGTGAATGTGTTCCAAATGACAGCCTTAGTCCCTAATTAGGGCACTTTTGTGAAGCTGATGAAAGGAACATTTCATTCTCTGGAGCTGACGGAGGAAATACTGGCAGCAGAGATCGCAGCATAGATGAGCAATCTGCAAGTCTGGCTCTGGTGGCTCTACTCATTTTTCTGTCAGTCAGGAAAGAAAGTTTTCCTGAGGTTTGTGTTTGAGAAGCACAGGGGGCCCTCTAGTAGATGTAAGCGGTACTACAGGAGGGTAAATGATACAAGTGTTTGTATATAATGCATATATTCTATCACTGTCATGCAAATATTGTGACAATGTTATTTAGTACAGTACAGTTTTGTACATAGATTTCATTTCATATTTCATATAGATTTCTGTTGTCATATTTCCGGTTTCTGGTTCGAGTAAATTCACAGGTTAGAAGGACAGAATTTAAATCAGTCCTTTTTGCTTCTGATCCTCACTCATGAAGGACTTATCAAGACGTTTAGCACAGTTTTCTGCATGTTAATCACTTTGCAAGCACAAATTTTTCTTATTGTTTTACTGTACAAGCGGGATTTTAAGGGTTTTTTTAACCCACAAGTAAATTTTTCGGAGCACTGTTGTGCTCTAGAAATACATTTTTTGGTGCATTCTTTCACTCTTAAAGCACATTTCCCTTCACCTCAGTTTAAGGCAAGTCAGGTGGAAATGTTTAAGTAGGGTGAAATCACATTGAGAGAGTTGTGAGAGAGAACAGAGGAGCAGGCTTTTCTCCCCCTTCTTGCCTCTACAAAAAAAAAAATCCATCTGGTTCTTCCTCTTTTCTTATTATCCTGCTCTCCCTCTTACACCTGTCTCTGTCTGGTATGTAGAGACCTTCTGGGCAGGCAGTGCTGATCAATAGCCATCAGATGGATGAAGAAACAAAACAGTCTACTTGGGAGAAAGTAGACTAGCAGGATTATCATTGTTCCTTAGTCTGTTTTGCTGTTTCCTCTACAGTTCAGCATATCACTCAGGTGTATGTTTGTGAGTGGGAGAAACTGTTGGGTGTGTGTGTGTGTGTGTGTGTGTGTGTGTGTGTGTGTGTGTGTGTGTGTGTGTGTGAGTTTGTGTTATTGTAAATTAGGGTAGAAAGATAGAGAAAGATATACATAATGATTAATCTAAAAAGCAGTGGCGAACTGCTTAACTGTTAGAACTAGACCATTAATTTGAGCTATTCAAGTCAAAACTCAAAACATGAAAAACCCCACCTCTATATAGATCTGAGCAATACGGCCAAAAATGTCATCATGATAAACAAAATTCATATCGTTCGATATCAATACATATCACGATAGGTGTCAAATCTTTATTTCTTTTACATTTGAAGGCTAATTTTTTAACAGATTTTGCAATCTGTTACTTGCTGTTTTACACTATTCTTCATGGCCGGGACACTCAAACACTCACCAAACGGTGGGACACACAAATCTGTCATGGGACAGAGGGAGAAAGTTTCTGATGAGCTGCTTTTCATCAGCTGGAAAAGCACGGCTGCAGTTTTTGTAATAGTCGTAATTTAAGAAAGATTATTTTTAGCTGTCTGGTGACTATTGCTAGGCTATCCCATCACAAATGCTAAACAAGTGGCCAACAACAGTGCTAAACTGTTTAGTTTCTCAACCACGTCAGCTTAGTACAAACAGCCAGCATTCGCTGGCTCGGCAGCTCAGTAAAGGATCACACCGCCTTATCTGTCATGACTGGATTTCTCTATTCTGTCTTAGTAGTTTGAAGGGTGAGCTGCAATATATCAACACCAGACAAATAGAGTCCTGCTTTTAGGCATGTTTAAACTGAAAGTGGTGCTTTGTGTCTTGTTTGATCTACAGTATCATCAATAACGTCATGTTGTACGAGTGACAGAGGGCTGGTTCAAGTTAGCCAGCTGCTAAAAACAGCTAGCCTGGAAAGATAGTGCTCTCCCACTTTCCAATGCCTCACAGCTTCCTCAGTTTAATTTGGTTTAAATCAGGGATGTAACTCCCATGAACCCACTTCTTTCTTTCACTTTCACTGCTTGGGAACACACTGATCCTGAACTACGACTTTTTGAGCACTGTAACAGTGCTTTAGTTGTGATGAGCAGACGTGATTTAACGCTGCTAAAGCTTGTTAGCATGTATGGAAAGACACGAGTTCACTGGAAGACCGTATAGTTACGCCACTTGTTCCGTCACTTACACTTGGTCATAGGAGAGCAGATTGCGGGTCGCTCCACTCAAACAGGGAATGTAATCAAATCAACTCAAATTCATTTATACAGCACTTTTTACAACTGATGTGGTCACAAAGCAGCTTCACAGAATTCCAGTAAAGACAAAGTTTTAACATGAAATGTAAAACCCCCAGGTGAGCAGGCCAGGGGCAACAGTGGCAAGTGGCAAGGAAAGACTCCTTCAGTGCTGAGGAAGAAACCTTGGGAGGAACCAAGGCTCACAAGGAGGTACCTATCCTCCTCTAGTCAAACGACTAAAACTTAAGATAAAGTTGAATAAAACTAAGATACAATTAAAAATTGCAGCTTTGGCAACTTGAAAGTTGTACTCTTTCAAAATGTTGCTTCAAGATACAAATGATTAAGCACTCAGCTGCACTGCAAAGTGCTTTTGATAAAAGCTTCATGCTTCAATTTTCATACAGAAAAAGCTAAATTATTTTTTTGTTTAGGCTTAAGCCTAAGAAACATCTTATTATAAACAGACATTCATGCTAGCCCTCCATTAGGATTCTCGTAGTTTGTTAGTGCTTGACCTCACATCCTGACACTTTAGAAATACAAACCTGTGCATGTGAGAAGAAGTTTGTGATTTCACCACCATGTCTTCCTAATAGTTCAACTGAGGTCAGCTCCCAACAAACCCCCTCTTATTATGCCTTAACTGCTTTTCACTCAGCTTGATAATTACACTGCAATTAAACACAGGCCTGATGCATCTGTCTACAGTACTGAAGCTCCACTCCACCCTCGATCCAGCCCCCCCATACAGCACAATACATCCAATCACTGTCATTCAAAAACAGGGCACTCAGCTGGGCCTGTTCAAATATAGGAGCGTATTTAAATTCGTCCACATACAGTAGATGGAACACACAGAGGTCTGTTTAATGGTATACCACTGACTAGAACTGTAAATTGAATGTATGTAATGTATGCATCATTTAAATGATATTATGCAATCTTTGTTTATTTTGTGTGCTCAGTATGTAACCATGCCAAAGACCTTGTCTGTGTATGTAAACAATTCTGAATTGATAAAACTTCAATAATGAATCAGCTGAAAGGACTGAGTGATTTGTTATTGTAAAAGTCTAATACAACTTTTGCTTATTTGATTTCTTGTCAAAATGACCACTAAGTAGTAGTTATTCATTTTTCATGATGAGGGACAAAAGCAGAAAACTTAAGAGAAGATTTCACAAAAGCCTCAAAAACTAAACATAATACCAAGTTTTTCAATATTAGTGTTTCCATCCTTCGAATTCCACACTTTTTGCAAGACTTGTGTTCATTTTTTTTCTTTAGATTATAAAATCATTTTCAGATATTCTTCCTCAATTACAAAGTTTAGTCTAAGAAGTTGGTTGCATTATCTGCTTTTCACCCAAACAGCACAGAATCGTATACACAGTCAATGATATCGGGGTCTGGACTTTGGGGTGGCCAGTGCATTATCCATCCATCCATCCATCCATTTTCTAAGCCGCTTCTCCGTCAGGGTCGCGGGGGGATGCTGGAGCCTATCCCAGCAGTCTTCGGGCGGAAGGCAGGATACACCCTGGACAGGTCGCCAGTCCATCGCAGGGCAGACAGACAGTCACTCACACCTAAGGGCAGTTTAGCACGTCCAATTGGCCTGACTGCATGTTTTTGGACTGTGGGAGGAAACCGGAGAACCCGGAGGAAACCCACGCAGACACAGGGAGAACATGCAAACTCCACACAGAGAGGACCCTGGTCACCCGGCCGGGGAATCGAACCCAGGCCCTCCTCGCTGTGAGGCGATAGCGCTACCCACCACGCCACCGTGCCGCCCCCAGTGCATTATTGCGAATATTTTTTTCTATTTTTTTCCCTGTATCTTGAGAAAACAGTTTTTCTTAATAGCCATACATCCTTTCAGACCCATAGTGCCAGTCTTTCTTCTTACAGTGGAAGGATGAATAGATACACCTTTCCGATCTGCAGTAAGAGTAAGAATTACTCATTCTCTCAAAGATGAAAGCTTTAGGTACTGTTTGCATGAGGGTGACACTTTTGGTTGTGAAGGGTCCCATTTTTTCTGTATCATTTTTAGAAAATCTAATCTCCTCAGAAATATCTCCTCAAAAAAATGTTACGGGCAATTACATAAATGAAAGGTGGCAACTGATTTTTATACGGAACTGTACCACACAGAAGTTCGCGTGAAAAATCTTTTTTCCCTTTTGTTTCCAACCAAAACTTACGGATTATGAATATTACTACAATGCTGGAAACACTGCAGAGTTTAACACAACACGCATGATATTACTTAAACAGACCTCGAGAGGGAGGGTGTTCACAGCTGTGATGTTATTCGTGATAACACCTGACCTTGGGTGTTCTCAGTGGAGTGATACAGTACTTGTGAAAAGTGCTTTTCAACCAAACAGCTTGAGTGGCCGTAACTAACTGTTGTATAATAATAAATAAACATCAAACAAAAATGACAAATGTTTGCCAGAAACACACACACACACAAACAAGTTGAGAGCTGGGGAGCGTAACAGAAGTTCTCTCATTACCAGAGGTCGCAGGTCCGGATGAGTCAAGATGTAGCCATTGTTGGTGATGGCAAATGCATAGCCATGGATTCCCAACTGTGAATTCACACACACACACACACACACACACACACACACACACACACACACACACACACACGCACACACACACGGGATAGACAGTGAACATAATCAGGGACATTGTAACATTTCATAATCAGCAACATCATTTCTGGCCTTCGCTTTCTGCTCATCCCCCATTTTTATCATTTTAATATCAAAGCCCAATCAAGCTCTGCGCAATTTCCTGATCCTTACACTGGCCCACAAATCATCATTTACCACAGCTGCTTGTCTGGAGTGGCCACACACACAGACAGACAGACACACACACACACGCACACACGCTACTGTGCCTGTTTCTCCCAACCTGCTGCTGAATGGCATGACCCTCCTAAAAATAATACACTTTCAAATGCCAGGAGTATTTTAAAGCTAAACCCACTAATTTTCTCTTCATGATATGTCCATAAATTAACTTCTCTGTTCCTGCTCGGTAAAAGGGAACAGCGCAAAATAGCCAAGGCTGTAATTTCCCTGCCATTCTTTGTGTGAAGAGAAAAAGGTTAGAACAATCAGAGCAAGTGAAAGCAGTTAAAAAAAGAATCTCAGTGCTTAACAGGGCTTTAAATGCGCTGGACAACAATGAGTGGGCCTGTTAACAGAAGACCACCATGTACTTCCTCTCTACACCAAATACAATTGTCCTTAGCAAGCATGGCATTAAATATAGAACATACCTTAGTAACTATGGCATATTTGACATTCATTTTAATATTATTTGTTTATCAATTTAGCCTATTGATTACCCAGTATATACTTATAGTACTGTACTAGAGTCAGAGTCCATCTTCATTTATTTCATTTTAATTTGTTCTGAGAACATCAGCAGCTTCTTTTTTTGTCTATTTCCTTTTCTTAGTAAGGGCTCCTTGACGGCCACACGTCCTTTCAGACTCGCAGGGTTGAGTTGTCTGCTCACAGTGGAAGGACGGCTTTGTGGATGTTTTCAGATCCGAAACGAGAGCGGGGCTTTATTCTCCTCTATATCTCCACAATGAAAGCTTTAAGTGCTGTTTATCTGATGGTGCCAGGTTTGATGGTCTTTCAGGTCTTGAGTAGTTGTAAGGAGTCTCATTTTCTCTATCTTTTAATATTTTTTTCAAGCTCAAGTTTTTGCAAACGCCTGTTTTTTCCTTATTTTTTCCTTATTTTATATAAGTACAACCCCAATTCCAGTGAAGTTGGGACGCTGTGTAAAACATAAATAAAAACAGAATACGATGATTTGCAAATCCTTTCCAACCTGTATTCAACTGAATAAACTACAAAGACAAGATGTTAAATGTTCAAAAGGATAAACTTTATTGTTTTTTGCAAATATTCACTTGCTCCAAAACCTGTATGTGCCTTTCAGCATTAATGGGGCCTTCACAGATGTGCAAGTTACCCCTGCCATGGGCACTAACACCCCCCCCACACCATCAGAGATGCTGGCTTTTGAACTTTGCACTGAAAACAATCCAGACAGTCCTTTTCCTCTTTGGCCCGGAGGACACGACGTCCATGATTTCCAAAAACAAATGTGGACGCGTCAGACCACCGGACACTTTTCCACTCTGCATCAGTCCATCTCAGATGAGCTCGGCCCAGAGAAGCCGGCGGCGTTTCTGGGTGGTGTTGATATGTGGCTTCGCTTTGCATGGCAGAGTTTTAACTTGCACTTGTAGATGGAGCGACGAACTGAGTTCACTGACAGTGGTTTTCTGAAGTGTGTTCCTTTCTAATTAACCTGTTCACCTGTGGAATGTTCCAAACAGGTGTTTTTTGAGCATTCCTCAACTTTCCCAGTCTTTTGTTGCCCCTGTCCCAACTTCTTTGGAACATATTGGAGGCATCAAATTCAAAATGAGTGAATATTTGCAAAAAAAAACAATAAAGTTTATCCGTTTGAACATTAAATATCTTGTCTTTGTAGTGTATTCAATTGAATATAGGATGAAAAGGATTTGCAAATCATCTTATTCTGTTTTTATGTTTCACACAACGTCCCAACTTCTTTGGAATTGGGGTTGACCATTAGAAACATCTTCTGAAAAATGAACAGAATTAACTAAATAAAGGGTGGTCCCTGACTTTTGGCCAGTATTGTACATTGAACTTTATACTTATATACTTACTTCCCTAACATTCACCATATTTAAACCTCTGTTAAAAACACTACTGGTACAGTGACACATTATTTCACAAGATAACTACAGGCATCTCAACAATATAAGAATGAACTCAGGCTTTGAATGAAATTTACCAAAAAACTGTACCTTGTACTTGGGTATGGTCTTCAGCAGCTCCGATACAGGGACGTCTGTGCCCACCACACCGAGTAAAATGCCTTTATTCTTCTGAAACAGAAAGAAAAAAATGAGACAGACGGCATCCACAATAAATTAGCAGAGCATGGTTTATAGAATCTATCAATAGCTGAGGGCAGGTATAAACAGATTTTGAGTAAAGTGAGTGCTGGGCAGGACTGATTGTAGGCCACCATCAAATTAGCTTTACCCACCACAGCAAATTCTACACTTTGTTTTGACTGAACAACTCTAAGAACTAACAAGATTTTTTCTTCTGCAATGATTGAATTCAACTCTAGTAGATTGCAGCACATTTTACTGTACAAAGCATCACATTATTTGATTAGTAACAGGCATGTTGAACATTGACCATCCAAATGTCCCTGTTTAGACAGAATACATGCCATATGTAACTACCATACACTGCAATGTTTCCACTCCAATCAACTGCGAGGCAGCTACATTGCAGAGGAATTTTAAAATAACACCTCCTAAAGAATGAAAGTTTGCTGTAACAATACAACAAGCCCAGTAAAAACCATAAAAAACTCATAAAAAAATAAATAAAATAGCTAGTTCACTAAAGTGAAAGACACCAGATTACATCAAATTTACAAGTGAAGCTTAACATAGGATACTAAAACATTTAAGGGCTCATATCATGGAAATATGAATTTATCTTGGTTTTCATTTCCAATAAAAGGACTTTGAAGTAATACGTAAACATTTCAAAACATACAAAAGTTTCAAAACATACCATCCACTCCCCAGTCTGCAAAGTTCATCTATGGAACCTAAGCTGCCCAAACTGCCTGTTTTAAATTCACATTTTCTGTGACATCTCACAAAACCACTCATTTACATATAGCCACATATTTAGTTTACAGCACAACAGACCTGCCCCTTCAAGCTGAAGTTCTAAGGAAAGTTTCAGTCCTGACCACTTTTTGTATGAGACATGATAGACCATCAGAACTGAGCTTGTTTGTGTCACAGCAGTCTTAAAGGTACAGCAAAACAAAACAAAACAAAACAAAACAAAAAAACAGCCTGTTTAATGGTAAGGGATAAAGAGATGTTAGAAAGTCATCAAATAAATGAATTAGGACCATTCCTAATACACAAAATCATGCAAATAAAATGACATTAAGGGAAAAAAGAAAATACAGGAAAAATGTCAGGAATGGGCCCTTTAAAAACATTAAGATTGAATTTTTTCTAATGCCTGTGCCACTCTGTAGGACAGTCAGTCCGGGTTTGAGACTGATTCACCGCCGTGAGCACTACAAAAGGTGTCCCAGTTACAGATTGCTCTTCAGCAAATATATTCCCAGATTATCAAATTACAGATTATCCTGTAATTTGATGAGAACACAGGCATTGCGATGTTATGTTAGTGTAAAGCTAATATTACTTATTAATAACTAGGATAAAACCAACAAACCATACACATGGACCATTTGATAGAACCAGTTCAAACTCTATTTAAACCCAAGGCATAACTAGGTAATAAGATAAACATATTTAAAATCATCATAAACAGAGCACTTTCTATTGGGAGGTGCCTGTCCCAAACCTTCACCCCTAAATTTTAATTGATGAAAAAATAGTGGTTGGTTAGTGTAGTGGTTAACACCTCTGCCTTCTATGCTGTAGACTGGGGTTCAATCCCCGACCAGGGCAGCACCCTGCACTATACCAATAAGGGTCCTTGGGCAAGACTCCCAACACCACCTTGGCCTACCTGTGTAAAAACTGATCAAATTGTAAGTCACTCTGTGACTCTGTGAGTGTCTGCCAAATGCCGTAAATGTAAATATTGACATTTTTTCTCAATGTTGTTTTTAAAAAGATCTTTTTGGTTTCTTTTAAAGTGAAGTCGAAAGAGTTCATTTTAATGAAAAAAATGCTGCCCCATGGTTACAAGTCACTACTAAACCACAGAATTTTAGTCCTTAATTTAGAGCCGGAAGTGAGACTGCATCCTTGTTCTTCATGGCCACGTGGTCAAGTAGATGCATTTCAAAGGCCGAAAATCAGTGTGTAACCTTATGAACTGCCAAGAGTATTCAGTATTTTTTTTAAATTAAAAATATTATGATTTTGTAAGGTTTTGGTAGCGTTATGATTGTTTTGATTGTGACTAAATGGAATCCTCAGTCATTTGTTTCAATAAAATTTAAATAATTCAGGTCTAGGGTCATTCACAGCAAAATTATTTTAGTCCAAGGAAATTTTAAAAAACTTTTTTGAGGTTTTGATCCTTCACCTGATTCAACAGAATGTAGCATAATCTGAAAGCAGCAGTTAAGCACAAAAATCTGTCATTATCAATTAATCATTGTCTATTTTCATCAATGATTGGATTTTTTGTAAATCCCTTAATAAAGGCAAATCACAAGTTACCACACCCAAACAAAGCAAACAGGTACAATTATGCCACATCATTCATTCAATACTCACTGTCTCATTCTTTGTGCTGAATACAGGCATGGCCACCGTGGTCATCAATACAGGTCCCTGATTGTCCTCCAACTAGAGAAAAGTGGGAGAAAAAGGAAATTTAAGTACAAAAGGAGAGGTATGGAACATGGGCTACATATGCATGTAAGTAGGCAGAAAACACAATCGTATGGAAATACTTGATTCACTATGAAATAGATGCAGAAATTGGCACGATACTTTCATGTATACACAGACAGACAGAGCTGAAGGGACTGATATAGACAATATACTCTAAAAGTAATAAATTGAGTGTTTTTTGTAAATTTCCATTAGTGCTTCTCAGATGGGGCAAAATGCCCATTAAATCTCAGGTTTTATTCGTTGCCTTCTTAAATCTTTGTCTTGAACGATCTATTGTGACTGACCAAGCTTACAAAAATAACATCAGTAATAGGAGCTCGCTCTGGCTCAAGACTGGATCAATAAAAAAACAGAAAGTGAAACAAGTCAAAGTTAACAATGAGAAAATATCAATGTAAAAAAAAAATACAGCCCTATTTTCCAATGGGTTGTGATCACATATCATTGGGCTATCAACACTGATTAGAGAATATACATCAGCTATCTTTTCTACATGGTGACTATGTGACCATGCCAGCATGGCGTAATAATGAAGCCCTGCAGTGGCTTAGTGCACCAGGTGTTCAGTCAGAGGGCCCATAACTGAGAAACGCACAGAAGATGCACCTCAATTTAACTCAAATCACTTGTGCAGTTTAAAGGCAGAGTAATTTAACGCTGGTATGGTTGCTGAGAATCAACTGAGCGCTTTTCCTGTAAGGGCTCAGAACACAAAACGTCACTGGTGGTGTCTCGAGGCTGGAATGAGGGACAGCTGCTAGAGAGCCGGAGTCATTAGTGTGTGATAACTGGCAAAGGTTGGATAATCATTACCATCAACAATGAAAGGAGCCTGGGCCCCTCTGAGACCTCGTCTACATACTGATATTTTTACAAACCGCATTTGTTTTCTGTTTTCAAATCTTTGTCCACACCAACAACGTTTTTGAAAATTCCTCGGTTCACACGGGAATGCAAACATGACTTGAAAATGCTCAAGAATATAATCCTAGTAGGATGTGATAATATATCATAAAAGTCAATGTCACGCTCCTCAAACATTGTAAGCATTTTCTTAAAAATCATTAAAATTAATGATGCATAATGATATCACAATCATGGCAGTATCAAACTTTCCAAATGAAAAAGTTTGAACAATCCTGATCAAATTACATGTTTTGATGATTTTCTGAGTGAAAACAAGTTAATGCATCATATACATCCTCTAAAATATGGAATTTTTTCTCCAAATTTTAGTGCACACGATATTTATTTGGGGAGTTTAACATATTGGAAAAAATATTTAATATAAAATGATTTTTTTTCCCACCAATGTGATAATTCAGCAAATAAACAGTAATTTTATATTAAAATGAGTAGCAGTGCGTTCTCTGTAGCGGATCTAGTCGAGCCAGAATCACACTACTTAGGAGGACTCCACATTCCTGAACTTTGAGCTCAGGAGTGTTTCAAAGGTCATGAAGATGTCATCCAAACAGGATTAGGGGGCTTACAAGTTTTACTCAGAAGGATGTTATCTTGAAAATACGAACACAGTGGGAGGCCTGCAACCCCCTTTGCTCCATATGGCAGACCATACCAGGCCATAAATCCTGGCCTGGAATCTAGCTGCAGATCTTCCCAAACCTTAACCAAGCTATGAATTAACAGAAATAATTCTTTAGACTGCACCAATATAGAATTTCCACCATTCAATACAGAGATATCAAGAAATGGGTTGCTATGAGAATCTATAACAAAGCTAGCCTTTTTAGATTCCATTGACAATTTAGATATAGAACCACCACCCCCAAGTGGTGAAAATGAGGCACATCACACCACCACTATCCATCCATCCATCCATCCATCCATTTTCTAAGCCGCTTCTCCGTCAGGGTCGCGGGGGGGAGCTGGAGCCTATCCCAGCAGTCTTCGGGCAGAAGGCAGGATACACCCTGGACAGGTCGCCAGTCCATCGCAGGGCAGACACACAGACACAGTCACTCACACCTAGGGACAATTTAGCACACCCAATTGGCCTGACTGCATGTCTTTGGACTGTGGGAGGAAACCGGAGAACCCGGAGGAAACCCACGCAGACACGGGGAGAACATGCAAACTCCACACAGAGAGGACCCCGGTCACCCGGCCGGGGAATTGAACCCAGGCCCTCCTTGCTGTGAGGCGACTGCGCTACCCACCACGCCACCGTGCCGCCCCACACCACCACTATGCGCTCATAAAGAATCCAAGGGACTTGGACATTGTCTGCTTTGAGTATTAACATTTATATAATCTATAAGCAATACTACTTATTAGTATTATGTGTGTTATCGAAATAGTATTTATATGCATTTTTATTATGCAGTTGGAGCAAAACCCCAGGGCACGGAACCTTTGTAGAAGACAAAAGAGACAGAAAAGGGAAAGACAGAAGAGACAGAAAGAGAGACAGAGTGAGCAGGAGTCAGCTTTCTCAACCAGAAGATAGCTGAACTCCTAAGTTTGTACCGGCCTTAGTCAGAGAGACAGGCCAGAATTGGAACACTCCAAGATCAGATCTGCTTAGATCAGTCCGTCTACAGACCTTAAGTTTAGACCACCCTCAGAGAAGGAAGGTAGATGTTTCTTGTCTGCTAAAGAGAGGTATTTAGTTAAGTTAACGTCACCAGCTTCAGAACTCAGACGGCCACAAGATGCAACCCTGAGACGGCCACGAGACACCACCCTCAGACGGCCACGAGACGCCTTCACCACTCCCTGATGGGAAGGCGCGTCCCCGCACGGCGACACAGCATCTGCGACCAGCGAGGAGACAAAGCAACACGTGAGCTCCGGCCTCAAAGGCGACCCTTTGGAAGTCAGCGGATTCCCACGTAAGCCGGTTCCATCAACTGACAGTCAGGGTTCTGACGCCAATTTATTTAATAAGACCGTGTTTAATAGGGACATCTAACTCAGCCATATGTAGTTATTCCCATCCAGTTAGTTCTTTACAGAGACTCTTTCAAGTTTCCCGCGTCTTCCCGAGAACCACCCTGCCTCATATCAATTAACTGAACCACTTCACGTGAGCCATGTTGTCCTTTTACCTTTTATCCTTTTTGTTGTGCTTTGTTCTATTTTCTTTCATCTATCATTGAATGTAGTCCAAGGTAGTTTAATATTCAGCCATTAAACTCCATGTTATCGAAGCATCCTTGGTGCGAGCGTCTCTCTCTCTCTTGCTCTGTTCTGTGAACTTCGCATAAATCCAGGTTACCTCACACCCTCATCTAAAGGTTTGAGCAATAATAAATTAATATTGCATAGACCGCAACATCTCTTAGATGTGTCTGCGTTTTAGTTCATTTTAATGCGCTTGTAATCATATTTTTGTAGTTACCAGTTTCAACTAAACTTGTCACACGTTTGTGTTTTTGCTCAATCACTGTTTGTTACCTTTAGCTTTTTACATTTTTTTGACAGTTGTTGGAAATCAATCATCAAAAACCTTAACATTCCCTGTGGAGTCTCATAAGCTTCAGTTTAGGTCATTTGCTTTTTGTCTTTGCACATGTTCCCTCTAGGTGATATCATCAGGAAGCATATCATCAATTTTCATAGCTATGCTGATGACATGCAATTACACCATATTTCTGTTCGTTTTGATACACAAACGTTTAGTGGAAGGCTTATCAGCTGTATGCCACATATTTCTTAGTGGGTGTCGCAATATTATTTTCTTTTTTTTTTTACAACGAAATCATGAAAAACAGAAATACTGATCCCTGGTAGTAAAACTCAGAGAAAACGCTGTATGAAAAGGTTCTTTAACATCTGTATACCAGGCCTGATGTACAAAACCTGGGTGTAATCGTAGACTCTGAGCTCTGTTTTGTCCCACATGTAAACACAGTCACAAGTAACATTTTACCTTTTTAAAAATGCTGCTGAAGTTCAGCCATTACATCTTAGAGCAACGCAGAGGAACTTTATACATCTGTTACAAGCAGAGTTGGTGACTGTAATGCTCTTTTTACTGGGCTTCCTAACAACATGCTCCATCCTCTACCACTAGTATGAAACGTAGCAGCACAGATCTTAACAAAAACGGAAACGAGAGATCAAATCCCTCCAGTTTGAAAGAACTGCCCTGGCTGCTTGGATCTCTTAGGTTAATTTTGAAGTTCTGTTGCTTGTGTTTGAAGCTCAAAATGACCCTAAAGGACCCGCTTACCTCACAAAATGTTGGTCTGTTCACGTTCCAACACGTGATATTAGATCTGCAGATCCTGGCCTTCTGCAAATACTTTATTTAAAATGTGGAGAGGCCTCTTTTTTTGGGTATTATGCTTCTAAACTGTGGAACTTGGTTCCACCTTTTATTAGACAACAAAGATCTGTCTTTTGGAAATAAACTTAGCGTATAAAATTCTGTAAAATGATCTGTCTGTAAAGCACTGTGCTTTATAAATAACAAACTAATTTATTATTACTATCTAAATCATTGTTCTATGTCTCTGTAGTGCTAATTCAAGCAGAGATTTAGGTTTAAGATATAAATAAAAAGCATGTATAAGGGATCTAAAAAGTACTATCCAAGAAATTTTTGTTCATTAGAACTTTTTTTATTCTATATTTCAATATTTCCAGCAACTTCTATGAAGAAGACATCAAAACTAGGGCAAACACTCTTGATTGTCAATTGCATGGGTAATTAAGCAATATATTGATTATTCTGATGATTGATCAAGTAAATAGAGTTTTTTTTAACCAAAGGTCAGGCACTTAAAATTAACATACCTGAACACCACCATACAAAGCTTTTCAAAGGTTCCAAAAAAGACGACCTGGAATTCTTTAAAAACATGTAATAAAACATAAATCAAACACTATGTGGCAAAAAGTCTAAACATGATTATCAGGCTGTTTCATACTGTAAGACAGACCAGTATGAGAATTTAAAATATGCATGATCATCATGGAAACTGCTAGTTTATTGAGAAGGTCAATCTTTTATCAAAGTTTTAAAATGTTTAAAAGAGTAATTGTGTCTGCCATTACCAAACCCAAATTGAATCTGAAGAGCCTTGAATTTAGCCTTAAATCAGATTTTTTTTCCTTTGCATTAAGGGGTTAGTGTTTAATGTCGCGAGTCCAAAAGGAAAGAGCCTACTAGTCCTGAAAACCACACACAATCTTGAAGCTCTTTTTATCTGGGGTGAGGATAAAGTGAGTGGAGCTTAGAGCCTCTGGGTCAAAGAGGGATGGAGATCAGAGCTGAGCTCTGTCATACACAGCTATGGTACAGGGAGCATGGGCAGGGATGCTGGAACTTTTTTCCCATTGGACCATCAGCACGAAATGTAGGTCCCCATGACAGATAGAGCTGTGGTGACCTTGACAACCTTCGTTCCCATGATGCTGTGGCTTAATAATGGCTGAGGCAAGAGGGTAAGGCGAAGGGAGTAATCCTCAGATGAATGAACAATTTGTGCAGCATAGGCAACTGGCTGGCACAATTAACCGTTAGTTAATCATTATTCTGATACTGGACTGTAATACTGCAATACGAAAATAGGGCTTGTAACTAATTACAATGCTTTTGGCAGCGTGCTGTGAGCATGTGGGTAAAAACAAGGTACTCATCATCATCATTAATCATGTCATGTTATTTTCTACAGCATTTTTATATACTGTAGGGTAACCTGCAATCTCACCATTACGTTATGTTTCAGCATCAGAAAAAAGCCAGAAACATATTTTACAGAAATATTTTAAAGAATAATATAATATTTTACAGAAAATTACAATGAAGCTTCTAACACTAAGTATAATATCAAATTTGCCCATGTTTTTATTTTTGTGTACCCTACTGCCACTTTAACTCTTCTATCCTTTCAGTCTCACCAACCAGTTACAGACGTGTCCTCACACAAAATCTGTTCCCAAAGCACTCACTGACAATATGTTCCCCTTCAAAGAGACACTACAACTACCCAAACACCTTAGCTGCCTTCCAGTTTCTTTCTAATGTGCATCTGAAATGGCTAATGGAGTTTTTTCTGAGGTCATTAGATATAGTCCACTCGTATAAGGAAGGGGAAAGACAATGGAAAAGGATAGAGAGAAAATGTGACACCTGACCAGCGCAAGACCTGGTAGACCATCAAAACTGTCAACATCAGATAAACAGCACTCTTCATCTTTGAGAGAAAGGAGAAAATCAAGCTTCACTCTGAGAAAAAAAACTCGGCGAAACTGGACATCTGAGATATAAAGTAAGATTTTATTGGCTGATGAGTATAAATGTGTAATATTACTTGGATTGTGAGAAGCAGAGAAATTCACCAACTTCTAAGACTGAACTTTGGAGGTGTGGAAAAATAAACCTCCTGAAAAGAATGCTGTAATCAAGACAATAAAGCATTTGATATTCTATTTATTGTTGAAGCTTATGTGCAATTTTCTGTTAAATATGTTTTCTATTTTTTTCCTGAATAAGTACTCAATGGCCACTTGGATTGGAAATGAAATGACTGACAGGGTGAACTCTGCATAGTACTGCAGTATAACCGCAGTACTGTTATTTGTCCATATTACCTTCTACTTTGTGCAGGAAGCGAGAGATCATATATACCTACCACCTTTTTACTTCTGCTACTTCCTCCATCATCACCACATTCCACACCAATGCTGTTTTTTCTTACTCTCACATGAACTATCCAAAGTCAGTTTATCCTGGCTGGTGGAAAACAAAGCTAAATGAGCTGTAGGATGATGGATGGTGGCAGTGGGCTGTGGTTGGGATTGTGAGGGACTTCGAGAGCTTAGAGGACGTTCAGCACTCACAGCCTCCACTCAAGGGGAACCACAACTGCACCAGCCATTAATCACCAGCCCGAGCCAAACTCTTAACAACTCTCACTGCATCTGATGGCGTCTGATTCACTATCTTGCAACTGATACACAAACTGATTACCAGTCACGATGAATCAGAAACTGGCTAATTCACAGTTTCAGGTCAGGTTTAGAAGCTTGATTCTGAATTTTACTTTAAAATTACAAGTTAGAAAGTAATCAATTATAAATTAAAAGACAGATCTTCCAGCCATCCAAGTGGTAATCAGGCAAATCAGAATCATGATAAAATCAGTGAATCAAAGCCAATGCCAAAGTGGATAATCAGGAAAACTGGCAGAATTCCTGGCCGGTAGAGTTTTGCGCTGGTTACTATGAGCTAATGTACAAACATCCAGGTGTTTACCTGTAGAAATTTAGGAGTTAAAAGTGGTAAAAGCTCAAGTGTTGCAGCCCCAGTTTGGTACAGAAGGTAGAGATTAGATGAAGCTGAATTTAGCTTCTTACTCTAATTTACTATTCTATCTTAAATGATGTAGCAGTTACATTCAGGTGGGTGTATGGGCACAAGGCATGTAACTGCTGCACTATTTAAGGTGGTATGGGAATTCAAATAAAGCAGGAAACGGAAAAGGAGAGATTAGCATATAAAATTCATTTCATTATACTTTTTTTGCATTAAAGATGTAGCAAACTTCATTTATGAATCGAGAGAAGACTAACAGCAGCAGCAAGAACAGCAAAAAACATGAAACAAAGAATAAAACAGCTACTTTAAGAGGACGAGGACCCGTCACTGAGCTGGTGGGCTGTGAGAAATCCTGACCTTAACCCACTTAGCTAACATTAGTTTGTAGCACACTGACAGTCATGATTGTCACAATTAAGAAAAAAAAGATTGACGGTCTTGATTTTGTCACTAGCTATCCACCACGGTTCTCTCGGTGTAGCTTATAAATAATAAATGAGAGATTTTAGAATGAGTGATTTTATAGGAAGGTCGCATCATGTCACTCCCAGTCTGAAAACACGTCCCACTCCGACGCTGGGTTGAAATGCTGCATGTTGGCTTAAACAGTGATGTTATGTGTAAATGAAACATGGGTCATCATCTTTTTCATAAATGCAAGTTGCTAAAACATAAGTCAGTTAAAAGATCGTCTTTCTCCTTTATATTGGAAAATTGAACCTTGTCCTTTGATTGCAATGTTTGGTGTATCACCTAAAGACTCTAATGTTCCAGCTGTTTACTCTGATGTCTTTGCTTTTTGTGCTCTTATAGCTAGACGTCTTATTCTGATGCAGTGGAAAAGCTCCACTCCACCTTCATTTGACCGTTGGCTTAACGATGTTGCTTTATTTCTCCATTTGGAAAAAATTAGACACACTCTTAAAGGTAAAACACGTAAATTCACTCATACCTGGGTTCAGGCAATCTGATGTCCCAGGTGGATCACAGTAATTTTGTTTATTTAATTATTTTAGTTATTATTATTATTTTATTTATTTATTTATTTAACTAATTTTTAATTTATTTTTGTATTTATTTTCTAATTTTATTTAGTTATCCCCCCCCCTTCTTCTATAGTAACGTTTTGTTATGAATGAGGGCGATAAGTGACAGGGTGGGTGAGGGCTGGTGTGGGTGGGTGAGGGATAGTAGGTGGGTTAGGTGGTTAATGGGGGAAAAAAAAAAAAAAAAAGTAATGTAATCAATCTCTGCCCTGTATTGTTTTCTATCCTGTCAACCCAATAAAGAGAAGAAAAAAAAAGATCGTCTGCTCTTTTTAAGTCAGAGCAAAAGCAAAAAGTGAATGCTAGCCTAGCACGCAGAAGAACAACTAAAGCAGCAGAGAAGAAGCCGACTTCAAAACCCCAAATTCAATTTGAATGAAATAATTTGGAAAAGAAAAAAAAAAAAAAAAAAAAAAAGAGTCTGACCCAAATCACAACAAAAAAAGCTATTATAATTCAAAGTATATCACATTACTAATCAGCGTAACCCTTTATCTCTCCAAAAACAATTAGGACAATACTGAATATGAAAAACACATTCTAGATCACAGACCTTGAGATACTGCTAATAATTATACTATCCTTATCTGTTTGGATATGAAATGCAGTGTTCATTTCCCTTCAGGGAGCAATTATGCTGATGAAAAATGAATTAAAAGTGAGAAAATCACTACTAAAGTCTGTTTTATTCAGACTCCGTGTAACTATCGGTGCGCAACAGCAATTTGACAGTCGTGAACTGATCTGATGAAGCGAGAGCTTCTCAGTTAGCATTACCGCTCTCTCTTGCCAAACATATGGGCCTGCAGATGTCCGGTGCTAAGGCTAGTGATAAATGTTACCCAACCCTCTATGATAGCTGTTGGGCATGTTCATAAATTAAACGTGTGCGCTCGCAGATTTGGCAGGCGAAATTTTGCAATGTGAATTATGATGTCTGAGCATAAGAATACAAGGTGTGCACACCACTTCAAAGGAAACTGTACTTTCTAAATAAGTTAATGTTGGTAAGTACAAATAACTATAACTTTCCAACGTCTACATGTATTTAGCCATAAATTCGCCCCTTTGGGTGTTAAATAGGTGGTCCTAATCTGCTTATTCCGCCTATAGCTTTTATCAGAGCTTGAATAGTCTGCTCTCTTCAAGTCTGGGAACATAAATAGAGAAAGCACACTAACAAGTGAATGCAGCAAACATAGTTTCCTGCGATAATTCTGTGACTGCCTTTGAACTTGTTTCTGTTTCTTTTACCATTGATGGCTTCATACACGTTAAGACTACTAATCGTATTCTCTGTGATTGTACAATTGTGTAGAAAATTTGCTTTACCTTTCATTTTTTTCCACAGCGGCTATTTTACGATAGTGTGTGAGTAGAAACTTAATAGTTGTCAAATAAAAGAGCATTATAAAAGTGCGGCAAAATTTGTGGTTGTAGTTTATTGACACCATTACAAATCTACTGTAACAAATCTAGTAAGAACAAAATAGAATAACGAATGTCACACTAACCATCCGAGAGTTGACACCATTTAAAACAGCCGTTTTGCCTGATGTACGAGAGCTGAGACATGTTTTTACTCAAAGCTGTATGGTCTGATGTCTGAAACCTGCTGTTGTGTTCTGAGGTGGCTTATTGTACAGGAATGATATCTACTTGCTGCGGCAGCATACAGTGCCTCCTCTCCAAGTACATTTAACCAGCACACCTCAAGAGCCAGCCTTGTTCCAGTTAGGCAAACATTATGAAGTGTCTTGCCATTGTTTGCATAAAGTAATTCAATAAGCAGAGTTTTTCAAACCAGTAGTAAATGAACTTGTACCACCGCTAGAGGCTGTTAACTCAGTTTAGCTTCAGCAGACACAGGCCTATAACAATCAGTTCTTTACAGGTATTATGCAAGCACTGTGCGGTACAGACATTGACCTAAATATGCATAATAAAATCATACAAGGGAATTTCACCTATTTTCAAAACGCCTTCATTATTCAGCCAATAACGTAAAAATTCGGAGAGCTCTGATATAAAATGGCTCATTGTAGAGAAACTTATTGTCCAGGATGTAAACTTAGAAACTTATTGTCTACAATGTAAATATAACCATTTTACATACTATCCAAAACAACCAGTGAATCTGCACGTTTTCTAAGTTATTTTAATGTAACGTTGATGGTAAAATACTGATAAATTGACAAAAACTAAAACTAAAACAGCTTTTAGAGACATTAAACTCTACAGAAGTCTGGTTCCAATCACCACCACTGTAAACAATTCTGATTCAAGAAGTTTCTCTCGATTGGCACCTTTCCCATCAAGCTACTCTAAATGAGCCTAACCAGTCTTAGTCGATAGGCATTAATTAACATACAGTGGAATTTTAAAATTGTCATTTTGTCTTTCTGGGGAAAAAAAAAACAAAAGTCACCAGCAAGCATCTGGTAGGCCAACATAATTTCCCAGATACCTTCTCTCTCATACACACAAAATATACCAATGTGACAAAGCCATGGATAATGTACAGTAATACACAACATGATGGATAACAGCATCACACTTCTGAATGCAAAGAATAGGTCCATGACTGCATGTGTGGTCATCAAGAATACGGAAAACAAATATAGACATGCATATACTCAAACAGCAACACAGTATGCATGGTCCACACACACACACACACACACACACACACACACACACACCCCCACAGGTAATCAGCCATGAAAACATTCAGTTACAGAAGCCACGCATGTGAATGGCAAAGACATTAGACACCGTAACAAACAAAGCAATGGTCAACCATGAAAGCATATATGGTTACTATTGCATTGCACAACTGAGAGAATGAGTTAATGTATACGTTCTCTCAAAACACGCTTGTAAAACACCAAAGATGTAGCCTGTGTCTTAGCTGTGAGCTGGAACAGACGTACAGACGTAAACACAGTGAGATTACACTCACAGCATAGTGAAGGTTTTGGAATATAACGTTACCTTTTGAGCCTGAGGAAGCTAAGACAAAAGTTTAAACAAGAAAACAGAGACAAAATATCACATGAGTTTGTGCGTTTGTATGTGACTAAATAATCTCTGAACTAGGAATGCACCCATCATGACTCTTTATGGCAGATTCCAATTGCGATTCCTTTCTAGCCAAATTGGCTGACGGCAGATTTTTTGGATGCCTTTTTATTGGTACCACTTTACAATAAGAGTACATCCATTAAAGGTACTTAGGAGAGTAATAAGTATTACTAAGCTGGTAATTAATGTAGCAATTAATCATCTAACCCTACTTCAGATTTTATTAAGTAGTTTATAATCATTACCCAATACTTAAGTTATGTCTCCATTAATAATTAGCTCATGACAGAAATGGTAACTATTTTAGATATTAGATATTATTAGGGAGCTTATTAATGAACTATTCATTTATATTTAAACAATGTCAAATGTTAACATGTGGTTTCATTTGATGGCTGTGTAATGGTTTTCCTAATAATTTTTTGGTGAATAATTTAGTTTGAAAGTCCCAATTTAAAGACTTTATTTGAGATTATCATACACTGCAATAAATTGCTGTGATTACTTAACCCATTAACTTCATAAAATCTAAAATAACATGCTATTTATAATGAAATGAGATGTTATTTAACCATTAAACCTGATAAAAATATATAAACTACTTAATAAGATCTAAAATAATGTTATTTCTCATCTGGCCTTCATGCCCTCTTTCTTAATCTTGCCTGGTTTCGACAAACAACACGATGTAACTGCAGAGGTTTTGCTTATTGTGCAGATTAATGCACAATGCCTGTGATTGGTCAGTACAAAAAGGCATGCCACTGATCAAAATTGGATCAGCCTAGGAATATGCATGGGTAGCACTGAAATCACTATTTGGAGATTCGTCACACTTCGTCGTGGGAACACAGGTTAGACAATCAAATATCAATGTTACGCTTTAACAGGACTGCAAAATGTCACATTTCTATGAGAAAATATATTATACTTTGCTAATATGAAATGAGTGCCTGAATATGAGCACGATGCCATAAACGTGTTGTTAACGATATGACAAAGAAGGCAAAGAGTGCGCGGTCAGTGCTCTGACTCTCTATTTGGCTAACTAGAACTACTCCAGCTTATGTTAGCTAGGAACTGACAAAGAAACTTGCTAACACGTCATCAACTGAGGAGGAAAGACCTCACGTAGAAGATGACGTCTCCAATGTTGGATGCCAATGATCCAACATTGTACTGGTTAGTTTTAGCTCATTAGCTCATCTGAAAAGGCAGCTGTTTTACTCATTCGAGATGAAAACCTACTGATTGGCTATTTTTGAATAATAAAGCATGTTATCAAGTTGAAACTTCCACTGCTATCATCTAAAATGTAAGCCTGTTTTTGCTTTTTCTTCCCTGTAGTTAACCAGATAGTCATTCACTAACTTCTAGGCGGAAGGCACATGCCTAGATGAGCCACAAGAAAACCACAGAAAGCATGCAAGCTTCATACAACCTGTGCAAACTACATTTCGGTGAAAGTATACCAAGGCGGGTGAATGCTACTGGCTATTGAACATAGTGAGTTACGCATAATTATGTTATGACATTTTGGCATAGATGTTCTAGCAGCTTTCAAACAGAGTGTAGGTGCACTTACCTGACTCATGTTATTTGCATTATAAAACAGATCGCCCAAAAATCAGAATAGCAAATTGACTGAAATCCAATCTTGGCAGATTCTGATTGTACATCCCTGCTGTGATCTGATTCAGGTTGAACAAACCTTAGAATTTGTAACCGGTAGATGTGCGAATAGATTCCAAGTGACATTAGGCTGCTTGATGGATTTACAAATTACTTAATGTGATTCAGAATTACAAATGAATTCCTCATTACATCAAGCAGCCTGATGGAAGTGCATTAGAAGTGCATTTTCTTAAAATGTTCCAGTACGGTAAGAGCAGATATTTTCATAAAAATTTATAATGCAATTTCCATTCCATCAATCCGATTTTTCATGGACAAAGAGATGCAAATGTCTTTTTTCTCAAGTCACTGCAACAGAAACATGGTCTTCCACATAGGGAAAAAAAGCACCTGGCATTAACTGAAAGGTGGAACATCTTGCAATTCATGCTTTTAAAACAAAAATGATCACGCAATTGTCGAGCATACACATACTCGGAATATAAAAACAATAAAGTGCACAGAAAAATTCTGTAACACAATGTCAGCTGAGGCTAAAATGAGAATCCTACTGGCTACTGGCTTTTTGTGAATAAAGACATGTGTCCTAAAATGAATTATTTTCTCTACACAAACAGCACACAAAAGGAACAAAACATATACCGCAGGGGTTCTCAACCTTTTCCATCCCAAGGCTCTCCTGTTTAGAACTTCAGAGCATACAAAGCAAAAATCAAGCGCAGAGCTTCACTATTATTTTAAACTCTGGCTAACCGGCTGCACTGCACGCCGGTTGCTGTGTTGTCTTAGACTGATGATGGTTAATTAGCCTGTGACCGCAATTTTTAATGTATACATCTCTACCAGCCCACTACGAATTACTGGCTCCCCCTGAGAACAGGCCCACGGATCACTAGGGGGTGATTCATGGCCCATTGGTGGTCCATGGCCCTCAAGTTGAGAAACCCTGATATACAGTATATACAGGACTGGAGGTTGAAGCTGTAGAGAAATGTCCTGTGTAAAGAAATGAGGAAAAAAAAGAACGGAATCAAGGAATGGTGAAGCTCAGACAGACAGAGTCTTTCTTTTCCAACCAGTCACCCTTTACCACTTCCATTACTCATTCAAAGGAGCAAAACAACCAAAAATCACAGCAGACAAACTCATCTCACAGAGGAGACATGAAAGAATCCGTTCAGTGGAGTGAAAGAACACTGATAATGCTGGAAGACGTGTTTGTGTTATCAAACTAGAAATAACATGACATTGCAGACAGTGTGCAAATGTACAATGGCAGAAGTTAGCACCAAAAATGAGATGAGCTTAAACAGCGCACAGTCTGTCCTTACCATCAGGCTTGATCAATCAGAATAAGTGGTTCATTATATTAACTCCTCCCAGGATCTTGTGCTTTGAGAACAAAACTCCTATAAATCTATTTGCAACTAGGCAAAAGCAAAAGGAGCACTAAATGCCCCTTCAGTGTTATTATAGGTACCAAAAGACCGTTGCACCTGTTTAGTAAATCAGCCACTGTCAAAAAATGCTAGTAAATCTGCCCCTAACAACTTTACTGTAGGAAAGCGGGGTGTTTTTAGACGGCTTCGGCAAGGTAACATCCTTTTGTACAATTACGTTAGAATAACATACTACAGAGACAGACAGGAGGCATGTGCAGATACAAAGGCTATGATAACGCACTACGCAATCCAAAAAATTGTGGCAGAAGGGACAGACTGTATTTGCTTTGTTATAGGAGCTATTGTGACCTGCAGCCATGTAATGCATCACTCTACCATCTGCTTCTATGTAATTAGGGGGTTTCTATTTAATTTCATTTTAAAGTCAAACTGATCTACACCCACTGTCGTCATTATCACATACTTTACAGTGTATGAGCCGCTAAAGCACACACTGAAGAGGTCTCACTAAAAAGATACAACAGGTTTATAGTACAGGCAGTAAACAGCGAATTCATTCTTTTGAAGAGGCGTTTCATTTTTAAATAAAATTAAAATAAAAAACTGTCACTACCAAAATACATTTCTGTATTTAAGTAAACCTTTCTGTGTTTTAAAAATATAGACAGATAAGTTTGCCTTAGGCTGCAATAGCTGCTTCATAACAAAACAATTATGATTTCCCACAAAACACAGACAACATAAAACAAAACGTCTGTAAATTAAATTATGAATTCATCAGAGAAATTGCTTGTGGAATAAAAGAATTCTTTAATATATTCGTTGTGGCCTTAGGCACTGCAAAATTCCTCCCCGTAAGAAGCTAATTCATTAAAAACAAGATGTGAAAGATCCAGATCTCCACTATAGCTACTATACCACTTTATTACTGTTCAAAACTGCGTTTACACGTTAGTATTTTTAAGTTCTGCTCAAAATGAGCTAAAATTGTCACTACAAAAACATTCACAGTCAAAACATTTGGTAAAGTCTGGGTAGTGTAATGATTATCCTGTTAGTGATAAAAGTTAAAAGTTATTTATTTTATTAAAATAAGCATAATTATATCCGAGTCAGTTAAAAGTATGAAATGTGTTTTCAATTCTGACTTTGAACCTATTTGGTAGAAATTGGTCCAAATACAATGATTGTTATTCAATATGCTAATTTCACATCATCATACGTTAGACTAAATTCAGTTAAGCTAGACCAATTATACTCTCTTTTTAATGAGACTTGCAGTTGGTCAGTGCTATACAATATGCTAAGAAAAACAGTGTTGCTTGTTCGTGCAATGTATTACGATAAAATTTATTTTGGACATATTGACCAGTCCACCTCCAGAGTACTTCAACAGCCTCAAATTGTATTTCTTTATTATTGTTCCATTTAGTCATTGCCAACTATCCTTTTTCATGCAGATGCCTATGGTATTGTTGGGAGTCAAACTGGTTATCTTCTTATGACAGGGCCAAAACTCAGGAACCGCTTGCACACCGTGCGAAATGATAAAGTATTTTTTATTACTGCAGAACTTCATGGCATTAAATTACTCCTAGCTTGGGTTCATTTACCTTCTATCTACATTAATTACCCATTTTATCAGCTCCACTCACCATATAGGAGCATTTTTTGGAATTCTACATTTACAGACTGTAGTCCATCTGTTTACCCACCTTTACCCCATTCATCAACGATCAGGACCCCAGCAGGACCCCCACAGAGCAGGTACTATTCTGGTGGTGGGTCATTCTCCGCACTGCAGTGACACTGACGTGCTGGTGGTGTGTTAGTTTGTGTTGCGCTGGTACAAATGGATCAGACACAGCAGTGCTGCAGGAGTTGTAAACACTGTGTCCACTCACTGTCCACTCTATTAGATACACCTACCGTGCTGGTCCACCTTGTAGATGTAAACTCAGACACAATACTGTGCTGTGAAAAAGTCTTTATCCCTTCACCTGATTTCTTCTATTTTTGCCAATTTGTCTCATTTAAATGTTTCAGATCATCCAACTCATTTTAATATAAGATAAAGATAACACAAGTAAACACAAAATGCAGCTGTTAGATGATCTTTACATTTATTGACTGATTTATTCACAACCTACATCACACCCGTGTGAAAAAGTAAATGCCCCCCTAAACCTAATGACTGGTTGTGCCACCACTCGGCAGCAACAAATGCAAATGTCTGCAACAGCTTGAGTCCCTTTACATCACTGTGGAGGAATTTTGGCCCAGCCTTCTTTGCATAGTTATTTTAATTCGGATACTCTGGAGGGCTTTTGAGCATGAAATACACTTGCCACAGCATCTCAAAGGGATTCAAGTCAGGACTTTGATTCAGCCACTCCAAAACCTTTATTCTGTTTCTTTTGAGCCATTCAGAGGTGGACGTCTGTGCTTTGGATCATAGTACTACTGCATAACCCAACTGAGCTTGAACTTTAGGTAATGAACTGATGGGCAGACATTCGTTTTCTGATAAGGAGCAGAAGTCATGGTTTCATCAATTATGACAAGTCATCCAGGTCCTGCAGAAGCAAAGCAGCCCTAGACCATCACACTACCACCACCATGCTTGACTGTTGGTATGATGTTCTTATGGTGGAAGGTGGTATTAGCTTTATGCCAGATGTAACAGGACCCATGTCTTCCAAAATGTTTCGCCTTTGACTCATCAGTCCACAGAATATTATCCCAACAGTCTTGGGGGTCATCTAGATATTTTTTTGGCAAATATCTTTAGCCTTTGTGTTCTTTCAGGTCAGCAGTGGTCTGCAGTGGTTTGTCCTATGGGTGCCATTTTGGCGCTGTGTCTTTCTTACTATGGACTCAGGTACATTGACCTTAACTGAGCCATGTGAAGTTTGCTCCTTTGTGACCTCCTGGATGAGTCGTTGATGCACTCTTGGTGAAATCTTGGTAGACCGGCCACTCCTAGGAAGGTTCTCCAGTGTTCTACGTTTTCTCCATTTGTGGAAAAAGGCTCTCAGAAAAGCCTTAGCTATGATTTTGTAACCCTTTTCAGGTCGGTAGATGTCAGAGACTTTGTTTTGCATCTGTTTCTGAATCTCTTTAGAACGTAGCATCATGTGCTGCTTTTGAGACCTTCTAACATACTTCACATTGCCAGGCAGGTTATATTTCTGTCCAGCGTGACCGCATGGAGCGGGTTTTTTCATTGCTTCGAAACTTGCCAGTCATTGGAAAAATGCCACGATTTTGTCCCGCCCCCGGTCGCTGAGCGTCTCTGGGGGTGAATGGAGCTGTGGGCGGGTCTGGACACGGAGCTTCTGCAAGATGATTGGAGGATCAGTCGAAAGGCTGAATCCCGTTTTGATTGACAGCTATTTTGACCTATTAACGCCATAAGACAAACTGCAGCCCATTTCTTGGTGTTTGGTGAAATTACTCGCACATTTCCACTGTTCATTGTGTAAATAAAACACACTCATAGTTTTTCCTTGTTTCAGTTTAACATTTCAACATTTCCTTGTCTGAGTTTAATTCGTTAGTTTGTTCAGTCAGTCGTTCACACTGTTGGCTAGGTCGAAGTGAACTACCCAGCCTGCAAGGTTCACACAATGGCAGACAATGCTAATATTGTCGATATGATTTTGGCAATTTTACCAGTACTGTATAATATGTACTGTTATATATGTACTATAATATTACTCTATGTACTGTATACTGTATCCAAAAACGGTATTTATACTTTTATATGTATATATATATATATATATATATATATATATATATATATATATATATATGTGTGTGTGTGTGTGTGTGTGTGTGTGTGTGTGTGTATGTATATGTATATATATATAAACACATACATGCAGTGCAAAACATTTTTATTTTTCATTTACTGTTGAAAATCAAATATACTGATGATAATGATATGGAGATATTATACTAACAACAAGAATCAGTATATTATGTATTTATATATTTACAGACATAGGGAGAGGAAGACAGATGATACTAGTAGGCTTTCTGGATGCACCACAGAGCTGCTGCCTCAGAGCTTCTCTGTGAATTAACATAATAAAAGTTGACTTATGGTCCTGCTAATTGCTGGCAAGAAGGAGGGGGGATGTCCTGAGGATCCTGAAATCTCAGTCATGCTAGTGTTAAAATGAACAGGTCTAGCAGATATGATGTCTGGGTGTGGCTAGTGAAACTGAACCAAGTAGTCAAATGAAATTGATTAATTGGTTGATTTAGTACCTAAATGGTATTTTTTTTCTTCAATAGATGAAATCATCATTTAAAATATATAAGCATATTGTTTTTACTTGAGTTATCTTTGTCTAATAAACGTAGTGTGATGATCTAAAACTTTTACTTGTAATTAATATGCAAAAAACAAGAAATTGAGGCAAATACTTTTTCACAGCACTGTAGCTCATCTGTTGCTGCAGTTTGTGTTGATCATCTTCTAGTCCTTCATCAGTGGTCAGAGGATACTGCACACAGGACGCTGTTGGCTGGATACTTTTTGTTAGTGGACTGTTCTCAGTTTAGTAGTGAAATCGAGGTGTTTAACAACTCCAGGATAAAAACTCCACACCTGCTGTGTGTTGCTTCTGCATAAGTGGACTTTGGCCTCAGTAGAAAAGTGGAACTTGTATGATTGATGGTGCTGCCTGCATTGTAAACCTGTTGCACTCTTTTATGTGAGACCTACTCACTTACCAGTACCACACACACTAACATGCCACCACCAAAGCAGGCCTATGAAGTATGCAGTGAAACAACTCCTGTCTGTAACTGTAGAATGACAAAGCGCACCTGTATAGTAAGTAGAGCTGTTAAGATTTCCGATGAGCGCGGATGCAAGGCAAGTGTACCAAATAAAGTGGCCACTGAGTGTAAATCACACATCATTTCCAGTGTAAACTCAATATTTGCAGTAGAAGTTGCTGGTAAACTATAGAAGTTCTTAATCTGGTGTTTACTTGAGTTTAAAATGGGAGTGTGAATTTCAGTGTATTATCCTATGAAAATTGTTCACTTGGCATTTTACAATGTTAATGTCTAATAAGGAAACAATACATATGCTTTATAGGCATATTTGTGTGCCTTTAACTGCAGTTTATGTGCTGCTGGATATTAAACCTAGCAAGGTGTGCTACATGTGGCATTACTCACTGTACTATCGATGTAGGCCTCGGTCCATACTACGTCGTGTTCCTGGTCGATCACCTTCGGTCTACTGAGCACGTGCAGGTACTCCATCACATTTTCTTGAACATCAGCTAAGGTGGAAATCTGGGTAAAATAACCTGAAAATGAAAAGAATAAAAATCATGTACAACCAAATGACAACTGTTAACTAAAAATATATATATATATACACACACACACACACACACACACACACATATATATCGCTGTTGTCAGAACAAAACTTGGTAACTTTACAGGAGAAGCAAAAAACCTACTTTACATGTAAGTCAATGGAACCAGACTTTTTCACGAGTGATTTACAGCCATTTCTTCCAGTACACTCATCATAACATTTACATACAATGTAACAGCTATTCTCTCTCTCTCTCTCTCTCTCTATAAAAAAAAAAAAAAAAATATATATATATATATATATATATATATATACATACACACACACATATACACACATTAGTCATCAAGAAGGAATAAAACATCTCCTTGCACACCTGTCCTGGCTGTACTGTATCTACAGTGCTGAGGGTACTGAGAGGAAGTTAAAGGAGTAAAAATAGATCAGAAAATATTCCCTAGTGATCTATTTCCCCAACAAGGTCTTCCCTGTCCAGAAGCCATCCAAGCAGAAAAGCGGAGATGCAGAGCCATCAGAGGAAGGCATTGGAGGGGAAAATCAGGGCACAGGGAAATTGATTTTCAGGGTCGCTGTGCTGCGCATGACTTTGTACGCAAGACAGATCGAAGATCTCAAACCCTCAAATGCGCACATACACAAACACAGACTCGCCTATATTCATGCTGTAGATAAGCAGGACATGAGTATGTCTTACATATAAACCTATGTATGTACTAAAATTGCTTGTCATGTTAATGATGCCACAACATGTGAATGAAATAAAAAAAAGACACTATATAATATAAATAAAATAAAATACAGCTCATCAGACCTAGCACAGGACTGCTTGGGGTGTGACATGCGAAGAGCATGTAAAATTGGCGGCATTCAGTCCATGGTCCCCAGCCTGCTGCACCACTGAAGTAGAGCTAAAGCCTACTGGGTCCACTTACGATGGGACAATGAACAACAGCCATGTGATTGGCGAGGATATTATACACACACTTCCCAAGATTAGCACAGCCCAGTTTATATCAACAGAGGAGAACGTTGGCGAAAGGAGTTTTATTAGGGTCTCCAGATGATGGGACTCAAGCTCGAGTTGGGTTAAGAGAGAATGTGTTTGGTTTGGATTCAAACTTAGAATTGTGTCAGGCTATATTCAAATCCAGGCCAACATTTCTGGCCCAGTTAATTCTCTACCACACGCACGTACCGACTGACTGAAGGAACTAGTATATAAACGAGAATCATAAATCTATGACGGCACTTGTTCCAATTCTAACCCAAGGGGCACTGCTAGACTTTAGCCCTGGGCTAGGACCACAGTACTTAGACTGTAAACATTATAGCCACTGTCTGTGGTGTACATGGTTTATTCTCACGGAACCGCCTCAAAACATATCTATAAATATTTGCCATCTCTCAGAAACAAAATATTTCTATAATTTAGTAGATCAATTGGAGCTCTATATGGCACAACAGAAAAGGTTTGTATAGTTCATTTTTCTATTTTAGAGTTAAGGCTGTCAAAGTGTTGCAAAGAAAAATGTTACTAAAAATCTATTTAAAATCAATTCAAACATTCATGTACAACTGTTTGTGCATCCAAAAAAGAAAACATTAAGTTGTAGCCATTTGAATTTTTTAAAAGTTTTTTTAAGTATTTGTCACGTTCGAGCAAATAAACCATGTAGTGTTTATATGGAAGGACCGCATTGCTGATTTACACTGGTTGAGATGGAGCAAAAAGAAATTCATCTAATAATATTTCATAGCTTAAAGATTTTAATGATGCATTCTAAAATGTTAATGGCACTCCAATTCAAATAGGGTCCAGTGACAATGTACCCCTTAGACGTCAATCAATTTGTTCAGATGGACGATGATATCGGTATTGGCAGATAACTGCTTTAATAAAATAGAATATTCAATCTCATTTGTTAGCTGCACATGCCTGGGTCAGCTCCTCCACAAATATTAATGCTGTGGTCTTTTTCCCATATTGCTGTTCAGCCACTAAATGGTGCTATAGAGCCTTTCTCTATTTTATAAGGTGCTGCATGGCCTTTAGTCTCTAACTTTACAACTGTGCACACAAACACATTCTAGCAAGCACACCCACTTCAAGGCCAGTCTGGCTCACAGTGGGCTGTCACCTTCCCAACTGTGTCGCCCTCACCCTCTAATCACTGTAGCAACGGGCTTCTTTAATCTATTGCCGGCGGTGAGGAGAGGACCCCCTGTCAGTTTTATCACAGACTCAGCTGGGACAGCCACTGGAAAAAAAGGAGCTAAATTTAGAAAACTTCAAAATCTCAACAGCTATAGGAAACCAGGCTGGTCGTGTGACGCAATACGGCATGCTAAGCTTGTGAAGTCAGATAGTCAGTTGCCAGCCATTGACAGGGAAAGCTCTGATACACAGTCATAAACCAACATTCACAACACACTAAATAGCCAGAAGTCTTCGCTCGTCTGGCTTCACACGCATATGAACTTGAGTGAGATCACATTTTTAATCCATAGGGTTTAATATGATGTCGGCCCACCCTTTGCAGCTACAACAGCTTCAACTCTTCTGGGAAGGCTTTCCACAAGGGTTAGGAGTGTGTTTATGGGAATTTTTGACCGTTCTTCCAGAAGCACATTTGTGAGGTCAGACACTGATGTTGGACGAGAAGGCCTGGCTCACAGTCTCCACTCTGATTCATCCCAACGGTGTTCTATGGGGTTGAGGTCAGGACTCTGTGCAGGCCAGTCAAGTTCTTCCACACCAAACTGGCTCATCCGTGTCTTTATGGACCTGCTTTGTGCACTGGTGCGCAGTCATGTTGGAACAGGAAGGGGCCGTCCCCAAACTGTTCCTACAAAGTTGGGAGCGTGAAATTGTCCAAAATCTCTTGGTGCTGAAGCTTTAAGAGTTCCTTTCACTGGAACTAAGGGGCCGAGCTCAACTCCTGAAAAACAACCCCACACCATGATCCCCCCTCCACCAAACTTTACACTCTGCAAAATGTAGTCAGACAAGTACCGTCTCCTGGCAACCGCCAAACCCAGACTCGTCCATTGGATTGCTAGATGGAGAAGCGTGATTGGTCATTCCAGAGAACACGTCTCCACTGCTCTAGAGTCCAGTGGCGGCGCTTTACTCCACTGCATTCCACGCTTTGCATTGCGCTTGGTGATGTAAGGCTTGGATGCAGCTGGTCGGCCATGGAAACCCATTCCATGAAGCTCTCTACGCTGTTCTTGAGATGATCTGAAGGCCACATGAAGTTTGGAGGTCTGTAGTGATGGACTCTGCAGAAAGTCGGTGACCTCTGCGCTCTATGCCCCTCAGCATCCGCTGACCGCTCTGTCATTTTACGTGGCCGACCACTTCGTGGCTGAGTTGCTGTCGTTCCCAATCGCTTCCACTTTGTTATAATCCCACTGACAATGGACTGTGGAATAATTAGTAGTGAGGAAATTTCACGACTGGACTTGCTGCACAGGTGGCGTCCGATCACGGCACCACGCTGGAATTCACTGAGCTCCTGAGAGTGACCAATTCTTTCACTAATGTCTGTAGAAGCAGTCTAGGGCACAGCTTAACTAGAAAGTTTGGAATTCCATAACTAATAAGAAAACACATTTTTTGTATTTCTGTATATTTAACTGTAAAGTCTGTGTTTTGAGAATCATTATCTCCAGTACTAGTACAGGACAACAAAGGCTATTTAGTTAACTTAAATCTGTCTGTAAGAAAAGCATCGTTTCAAATGAATTACTTTCAAATGTGAACAATAAAACATGTTACATGGTGGCAGCTTTTCATGTTACTATGTAGTGGAAACCTGCCAGCCAGTCAAATTGACCATCACTGGAAATGTTTATAGAAACTGCTTGATATTAACTGAACTGTATTCATAAAACTAACAAATGTATATGATTTTAATATTTTAGCATAGTTGAATATTATTTAGTTTAATCAAAATGAAATTCATTCATAACAGATGGTTCTGCCACAAACTGCACATGCACTTGGCTAGAGGCTAAATGCAGGGCACATTTGACGCTGCTGCAAATCCAGTTTAAAAATGTTCCTTGCCTTACTCAGATGGAGCTCAACCATCTTTCTCCACCTCCCTCTCCGAATCGCTGCTTGAGTGGTCGGATCTCATTGTTGTCCAGACACAGTGCCCTGTTCAAAATGTACTTGTAGCCAGCCAAAGATTTATAACACATTTGATTGGCTTATATGCCACAGCCTATACTATTTCCTATGATCTATTTCATTCTACTGCTGCTGCTTATTCTGTTTTACATCGTACTTTGCACGTTCTTTTTAAATATTTTCTCAATCAGATGAGGTGAGTAGTCTACTGAGTAACTGCTGATTAAATGATGACCCACCTTGCAGGGATGCATATGGTCATGACCACTAATTGCCTCGCAAGGGAGAAACACCCAACCTTTTTTTGCTTTTCACTGTTGATCTCATAACAAAGTACCCCCCTAATTTAGTAAAAATGTGTTTACGGAATTTTACTATGTTGAAATTGTCCCAAAAGTACAAAGCAGTCAAAATGACCATCTTGACCTTTCCAGTGTTAAAGCTACACTCAACAGAAGCAACATGGCTTTTAAAAAAGAGCGTCTTGGCACTGCACCAAATAAAGTGTGGCTAAATATCCTAGTGGCAACAGAACTGTAATAATTTAAACGGTGCTATATCCACTTATTAATGACTGTGGCACCACTAGACCCTTGTCTTTTAACCAGTAGCACCAGAGTCAACTCTATCGACTCCAGTGGCAGGAATCAATTAAGAAAGCCTGGAGTTCTGCATCCCTATGTAGAGCTATGAGAACAAGTTGTGACCGTGTGCATACAAAAAAAAAGTTGAATGAAAAGCCTGCCTGTTCTAATATCAATAATGCATTGGATATTAGTCATTATCATTGGTTTAACACTTAGGAATTTGTCAGTTAATGTTTAATCGGTTGATCATTAACCTCCCGGGTGTGAATATAAATTATTGGCTGACAAGAAAAATGCCCAGTGCAAAAAGAGGCTGGTACCATAGAGGCATGACAGGTTTGATCAATTATCTCAAATACGGTCATCCTTATCCTGCTCCATACCAATTCAATAAGATCACATCATATTTTTCTACTGCTGCAAAAGGAAAGGAGTCTTTTCCACACACCTGCAGTACAGGAGCTGCTCTGTAACTACCACAGTAACAAGAGCATCACATTATTATTAATATTATTGTTAAATATAGTTTAGAACACTAGTATGTAAGCAGAAGAAAAGGTTAGTGCAGCTGTTTTGGAATTAAACATTGATTAAAAGGGAGGTTTATCTGGTTTATGAGACGGACAAGTTACTGCTTTTAACCTGAAACCTGCAATTTGCAGGGAAAACGGTAGGTAACTTTTAGCCTTTATAACTTCAGAACAATTTAAGCTACAGTAATGACCCACATATTAGGACATTCAGCAGACCAGCCCCCAACCAGCTAGTGCGATCAAGCTGTGACATCAGCATCATCCAAAAATCACCCAAAATCCTGCTGCTCTGGTTTTTTGGGGGGTTAAAGGGTTAAAATAGACTCTGCCTTCCTAATCCACATTGATTTCACCCACCTGTGACCATCCATCAGCCAGAAATACAGCTCCGAAGTCACTCAAAATCCACTTGCTACTGTTATATTACATCTCACACAGGGTTAAAAACAACATGATTCACACACCAGAGCACTCAGAGGAACCTGCCATCACTAGCCAGAGTGAGAGAAACCAGCTCTAACATCACACAACCCAGAAATACAGCACAAACACACAGCTAGATCCTGTAAAACCTGCTATTAGCTTTCTGCTTGAGCCTTCACAGGGCAACAAAAGGCTTAAAGGTTTCTGAGTATTCAGGTGCACATTCAGAAATACCAGTGAGCGAAAGTGTGTTTGAGCCACTCCTAGTAAGAATCTATTTATAGTAATTATCTTGGTAAGGCAGACCCTGCCTCGAGACCTTCGATCACCCCTTTTCAAACAAGAGGCATCATTTTATTAGAACTGCTTTCTCAAGGTCACGCAGCTTTCTCACTCATTTCGCCGTTTCTTTTGTACAGCTTTCTGCTAATTAGTTGGGACCTACAAAGTTTTAGAGTAGCAGCATCACAGTAGTAGAATTACCTCATGCGCCTACATGAAACAAGACGTTTGAATGGTAGTGGCTTACAGGTGGACACGAACTACTTACATAACCTTTGCTATTTTATTTGTCTTCTATGCAGCTCTCATTGGTTGAGTCATCCTTTGCTGGCTTTCAATCACAGAAAATGGGGGGTTGAGCAATAATTGAAATAAGCTCAGATTACAGGCAGCATGGCATCCACTCTGTTGTCGCCAGACACATGAACACCTGAATGACAAGCCATTTATTTACACGGAATTTTCCCATCTCACCGTCTCCCTGCGCTCATTAAAGAGGCTGTCCAAATGTTTGCAGAGTGGCATGATGGGAAGGGAAATTGAGGAAGCCCAACCTTTGTTAGCACAGGCCATCCATTTCAGATTATCAGCGAAGGCAGACTCCCGCCCAATCAGGTAAGGGAATATACGGACCTGTGGAGAGGAAAGCAGATATTAGCCGTCACTCATTTTTAATCGCCTCAGATAGCTCCGAAGCCTGCTAACTCAAAAGCAGATAAGGCTGTAGCTCCCCCATGTACTATCTGCAGTTGATTAGTTTGGTCTTCGTATTAGGTTTATCTGTTTGCTTTAACAGGCGGTGGCCAGCCAGTCCATTACAACTTTGTGCATTCTAATGCACCTATCAGCTACCAAATGAGTGAATAAACTCAGTGATTACAACATTTAAATACTACGGCTTAACCTGCTGTTGAGGACGGTAGCCTCAATAAATGTGTACTTACCTGATTAAGCAACTTATAACTTGTTTTGCAGATTGGACAAGTAAATATACATATTTACACACACTGTCACTTATAAGAGCAGTTTATGAAGTGATTTAGTCCTGGAAATACAGAAATAGCCCCACAATACATTATTATCATGTTATTACTTTAGACAACCAATTATTGCTCCACTCCTCTAAAGTCTACTGTTAAAGTTTACACTTTGTTCATTAAACGGTGACGTAGACAAATCGACCATTTAAAAAACACACTTTACCTTTTACCTTTACATTCACATATTTAGCAGGTAGTTTTATGTGTGAAATGGCAAGCGACATTCAAAATAGGGTCCATCCTTGGATGTTCAACAAATTCCTTTATTTGGAATAGTTTATAATGGCAGTGTAATGGCAGAGTCTAAAGCTGTATTCGGGTGACGGAGCATATTCCGCCCAAAATGTGGAATTCCTACGTCGGAATGCAGATTCTTGCTGTTTTTTCCATTGCATGTAAAATTGAACTGGAGCGTGAACAGGCCACAGTATGCTGTTGGCTGGATATTGTGGGTTGGTAGACTATTCTCAGTCCAGCATTGATACTGAGATGTTTAAAACTTCACTGTTTGTTTGTGTGTGTGTGTGTGTGTGTGTGTGTGTGTGTATCCCATTCTAATAGCCATAAAAGTACTCCACCAAACTTAAACAATCAAATCTCCTTCAAATCCTGAAAAAAAATCAGTATTTCTATTATTAATTGTCTCCTTAGGGTTAAACATCAAGTATACCTCATTCAGTGACTATTTTGTCCCGTTGGATTTGTTATTATTAACAATACTTATTTCTTATACATCGTTCATAGATATAATTAACCCAAACCTCCTACACCAGCTAGGAAAATGTATCAAATGTGAAATGAATTGTACACGTCATTACGCTAACCTCCTAACCTTTTTAGTAGACATGCATGTGCACAGTTTGTGTGAGTTTGCATATGTGTGTGTGTGTGTGTGTGTGTGTGTGTGTGTGTGTGTGTGTGTGTGTGTGTGTGGATGGGGATGTCTAGAGGAGACAAACAGTTGCCAGATTGTGGCTGTTGTCTGTGCGGGTTCAGGGTTACGAAGGTTGCCAGATTGTGTTATTCCCCTGTCCGGGTTCCAGCTGTGTGCCTGGGGAAACACAGCTGTCCTCCTCAGCACAGCTCTGCTCTGCTTCACTCTGTCAGGCACCACCAGTAGCATATGAGACTATCTGTGTAATGGATGGAGAGGCACAGAAAATTGCTATGCAAGAACATCTACGGGGATTAGTGTGTCCACACATATCAGCATGTGTTACTTTGTCGTCATGTTTTTGTTTCAAATATGACGAAACGATTTAAGCGTCTCAAATCTTCACGGGATATCCAAACACTGGCGCGTCTTCCAAAATATGCTTAAAGTACACCAGTTCTGAGTCAGGATATGAAAGTTGTCCTAATAGGACGCAGCGATAGACTAGCAAAATAATAGATTCTAGCTGGATTTATTTTTCCTGAGGAGGTACTGTGACTGCACTGATTTAAAATGGGAAACTTTCTTGCACAAATGCTGTCATTTGTGTTAATAATGAAACTAAGCTTCTATTTTGACAATAAGTCTTTAGTCTTCATAAGCAATACTTTCAGAAGCAGGTGCCCTGCTAGTAGGGCCACCCATAACAATAAGCTGGAACAGAAGGTATCAGAAAGTCCTGGTTAAAGTACAATAACAAAACCTCAGCAGTATGAAATTACACTTCAGAAATCATCTTGCTGCTTTCGTCAGCAGTCATACTGCTAATAAACGCAAGTATGTTCTACTGGAGGTCATATAGGCATATGGTGGTTGGTGTAGTGTAGTGATTAACACCTCTGCCTTCTACGCTGTAGACTAGGGTTCAATCCCCTGTTTGGACAAGCTCCCTACACTATACCAATAAGAGTCCTTGGGCAAGACTCCTAACACCACCTTCGCCTACCTGTGTAAAATGATCAAATTGTAAGTCGCTCTGGATAAGAGCGTCAGCCAAATGCCATGAATGTAAAATTACATAACACTACCTCCACCATGCTTGAGAGATGAGGTCGTATGCTTTGAATCGTGAGCATTTCTCCATATTATTCTCTTCCAGTCATTTAGGAGCAAGTTGATCTTTCTCATCTCTCGATAAGACGTTATTCCAGAACTGTACAGTCTGTTTGCGATAGACAGTTAAAATAACAATAACTTCTAAATATTACAGACCTGACTGTGTTTCTATCTTGCTTTTTTTTTCAACTTTGCTGGATGTTAAATATTACATTAAATGTCATTTAAAAAAATATTTACATATTTTACACATTACAATATGTTCCCTTGGATTTTTGAAAATCAGACTCATATCAAACCACAGTGAGACTGGTTGCTAAGGAGAGCAGTTAATTCAGGATGGCCTAACCATCAGAAATGAAAGTTCCTGCAGCTCATTTTGAAAGCCCTCTGATGACCAATGACAAGATCATCAGACAGCTCTTGGGAGGTGGGTGTACACTTAGTAGTGGTTGGTACAGATTCAGTAGACTCAGACAGGCTGATAGAGCTCTGTGGTAATTGCACCCATGGCTGAGCAGCCCTCTTTACAGTCCCTCAGCCAGTAGCTGATGGAACCAGAAACGGCTGCCCTGCAATTAGCTTTCCTCTAACTCTGAAAGACCACATGCAGCAGTATCTGCACTACGTGATCAGGTACAGAGCAAATTGAATTTTGGAGCCTGGGGCATGATGTCTCCTGCTCTGTGTGGTGTGTTATCCTCAGTGTTTATCCATGATTTTGCACACATAGCTACTAAATTACACTATTGTAGACTTTTAGACAGAACATTGACTTAGTACTGTTTACATCTGGGCCAATAACGCACCAGCAGTGGAAAGGTAGTTTAGGTGAATGGCTGTAGAACGCTTGGCCTTGTTTAGCCTTTTTTTGATTGGTGCAAACGTCTAAACCTTGGCATTATCGTCTCAGTGGTGTCTGTTAATTGACATACCAGAACTGGCGTAATGCATTTCCCTCTAAACACATTGAGCCGTCCATTGTTGCATTAGCAGCAGTCTGAAAGGATGCAGAGGTGCTTTATGTGTCTCGGAGGAAGCACAGCTAGCTCCCAGAACAAAGGGCGGTAATCAGATCACAGGTACATTTAAAAATGGGAAATTACCAGCAAGATTACATTCAATACACATATTATACAAATTGCCATTCTGAATGATAAATATTCCCCATGAATTGTGTGGATTTAAGAAGTTTTTCATGAAGGGAGGAGGCTGGAAGAAATCTGAAAGTTAGGCATTTATCCTGATTTTCCGTACTGTAGATTTTACAGCAGGAAACTGACCTAGAAGCAAGCTGTTGTTTGATGCTATGAAAAAAAATCCATTAACATTAATGTTGACTAAGAAGCATAACGTGGAACAGAAGAATAACAAAAATGTGAAAAGAACTAACGTAGGGTTCATTTTCACATCAATGATTTCTTTCTTTAAATGTTTTTAAGCAAGCAGTGCAAAAACGTTAATGTGTAAATGATCATTATTGGTAAGTGAGAAAATCATCTCCCACATGATTATGGTCCATAGGCTGTCGAAACAGCTGAAAGCTTAGGGGTCATCTACAAATTACATTGTAATTTACGCCAATGTTAAGTGATACTTTTTAATCCCACAAATGGGGAAATTCCACCTCGCATTTAACCCATCCATGAAGAGAAACACCACACACACACACACACACACACACACACACACACACACACACACACTCTCCCGCCCGGAGTGGTGGGCAGCCCTATGCACAGCACCCGGGGAGCAGTTGGGGGTTAGGTGTCTTGCTCAAGGACACCTCAGTCATGAACTGTTGGCACTGGGGATCGAACTGGCGACCCTCCGGTCACAGGGCCAGTTCCCTAACCTCCAGCCCACGACTGCCCAACAAGGTAAAGCCTTATGAACTATTTTAATTCTTTTAGCAGACAGAACACAGAAAGTGGTTTTAGAATGGCCTTTGTTTACAATTATTGTTAATGTGGAGTCTCAAAAGAAGACTAGACTGACCCTACTATTATTCTCCTATAATCATTTTACTTCATTAAACAGTGCAGTTTTCATGTTCTGATGAGCCAAAGCTGCCTTACTTAAAAAGACTACAGTCCAAAAATAATGGTACATAATCAGTCTACATTACTTTAATATAGTAACCTTTTAGAGGCGTTTACAGATTTACAGATCATTAACAGGTAAGCAATAAACAACCAACCCCATATGTGTATTTCTTCCTGCACAGTGTAGAGTGTTTGAGCAGTGTGAGGATGACGGCCAACATTTAGATCGTTATCTTAAGTGTTTCAGTTGTAAAGCTTAGATTGGTATCAGATGACACTCAAAGTGTCAGCACTGGTGTCAGAATCAGAAGACAAAACAGTGATATTCCTGCTTTCTCACCCGCTACTCCAGTGTTACACTACTAAACACAAATGGAAAGTTTAAAATCATTTAAAGAGCTATGTGCAAGAAATTGCTAGTGTAAAATTACATGTTTTTGCGACTGCTGTTGTGACTTCAGCCGCCTTGTGACTGAATATTTTAGCAGTACTGCAATTTCCAGAAATAGGATTTGAAATGGATGGAGGGTGCTCTGCAAATCACACTGTCCCACAAAAGGAGGCCACTGGAACGGATGTAAAGGTAGTAATGGAGATAATTACTACGCTAAAAGCTCATAAACTAATGGAACCACCTAACATTCCCCCTACAAAGAACACAAACAAACACACACATACACGCAAAGGACCCTGCTGTGAGCCTGTGTGACCTCCGTTGCGACTCACTGACCCCCAGCCCTTCAGAGTGTTGTGTCCAGATGGGTTCTCTCTGCTTCATTATGCCCTGCCTGTAGGGAGGAGCTCTCTCTCTCCAGCTCTCTCCCTCACACACACACACCCACACCACACACACACACCCACACACAGAGCATGAGGCAGCAGGAGGCGCTGTGGGACACACAGAGAGGTGCAGGGATTACCGGGGGAGGAGGAAGTGTTTAAAGAAGTCGTTGTTAAAGGAGAAACACTAAATGCTAAATGAGCAGCTGAAAGCGAGGAAAAGCACAAGATCTGCAAAGTTGTGCACTTTATTAAACAACAGCCTTAAGTTTGGTAGAGCAGCAACTGAAAGACACTGTACAAACTGTAGACTGTAAAAAGTAGCTCAGTTTTAGTGGATATTCATCACTTCCAGATGAACAGAAATTATTGCATTAACATTATCATTGCCAAGATTTTTAAACATAATATTTAGCCATGTCACATTGCTGACTTCAGTAAACCGTGAAATGCCGATACATTCTGTTCAGCCCATCTCAGTTACACACGTCAACACTGAAGAGCAGCCTTCATACCCATTCCAGCACAGGTAAAGTCTTCTACTTTGTGTTCAGCATTCACTTTGAGACATGTCTACACCCCCAATTCCAGTGGAGTTGGGACGTTGTGTAAAACATAAATAAAAACAGAAAATGATGATTTGCAAATCCTTTTCAACCTATATTCAATTGAATACACTACAAAGACATTTAATGTTCAAACGGATAAACTTTATTGTTTTTTGCAAATATTTGCTCTTTTTGAATTTGATGCCTGCAACACGTTCCAAAGAAGTTGGGACAGGGGCGTGTTTACCACTGAGTTACATCACCTTTCCTTTAACACTCAATAAGCGTTTGGGAACTGAGGACACTAATTGTTGAAGCTTTGTAGGTGGAATTCTTTCCCATTCCTGCTTGATGTCCAGCTTCAGCTGCTCAGCAGTCCGGGGTCTCCGCTGTCGTATTTTGAGCTTCATAATGCGCCACACATTTTCAATGGGAGACGGTCTGGACTGCAGGCAGGCCAGTCTAGTATCCGCACTCTTTTACTATGAAGCCACGCTGTTGTAACACGTGCAGAATGTGGCTTGGCATCATCTTGCTGAAATAAGCAGGACGTCCCTGAAAAAGACGCTGCTTGGATGGCAGCAGATGTTGCTCCAAAACCTGTATGTACCTTTCAGCATTAATGGGGCCTTCACAGATGTGCAGGTTACCCCTGCCATGGGCACTAACACCCCCCCACACCATCAGAGATGCTGGCTTTTGAACTTTGCGCTGAAAACAATCCAGACAGTCCTTTTCCTCTTTGGCCCGGAGGACACGACGTCCATGATTTCCAGAAACAGTGTGAAATGTGGACGCGTCAGACCACCGGACACTTTTCCACTCTGCGTCAGTCCATCTCAGATGAGCTCGGCCCAGAGAAGCCGGCGGCGTTTCTGGGTGGTGTTGATATGTGGCTTCGCTTTGCATGGCAGAGTTTTAACTTGCACTTGTAGATGGAGCGACGAACTGAGTTCACTGACAGTGGTTATCTGAAGTGTCCTGAGCCCATGTGGGAATATCCGTTACAGAATGATGTGGGTTTTTAATGCAGTGCTGCCTGAGGGGTCAAAGGTCACAGGCATTCAGTGTTGGTTTTCTGCCTCGCCGCTTACCTGCAGAGATTTCTCCAGATTCTCTGAATCTTTTGATGATATTATGGACTGTAGATGATGAAATCCCTAAATTCCTTGCAGTTGCACGTTGAGAAACGTTGTTCTTAAACTGTTGGACTATTTGCTCACACAGTTGTTCACAAAGTGGTGAACCTCGCCCGTCCTTGCTTGTGAACGATTGAGCCTTTCAGGGATGCCCCCTTTATACCCAATCATGCCACTCACCTGTTTCCAATTAACCCGTTTACCTGTGGAATGTTCCAAACAGGTGTTTGAGCATTCCTTAACTTCCCCAGTCTTTTGTTGCCCCTGTCCCAACTTCTTTGGAACGTGTTGCAGGCATTAAATTCAAAATGAGTGAGTATTCGCAAAAAACAATAAAGTTTATCCATTTGAACATTAAATATCTTGTCTTTGTAGTGTATTCGATTGAATATAGGTTGAAAAGGATTTGCAAATCATCGTTTTCTGTTTTTATTTATGTTTTACACAACGTCCCAACTTCATTGGAATTGGGGTTGTACTATTTGGCTCAAAACGGCTCATGGTTGTCCCCAGATTTTCTTGTAATGAGATCACGTTTGGCCCCCCAGACTATGGGTCCTCAGCACTGATGCTGAAAACCAGTGGTATAGGGTACACATCTGGTTTGTCATTGTCAATTCAGTAATTCCTTGACTTTGCAGACATATACTATACTCATGCTAAGATTAGTCCCTTCTTGAGAGCACAAAGACCTAAGCAGTATACTCAACAGATTTTCAACGTGATCATGAGGTTCAGCTATTAACCTCCATCTGGATCTATACAATTTAGCTATTACCCTTATTATTCTCAATTTATGACCACTGTCATTTTACTGTTAGTCAGAGGAAACAAGTCAACAAGACCTTATTCATTTCAAAATGTGTGTGTACACTCGCTCAAAGTGCACTACTGAAGGTAGCAGGCTGTGCATCCTTTATACAGTGCTAGTGTCATGATTGGCCCCTCCCAGTCCTGTCCATGTGTTCTGTTGTGTTTTGGTTTAGCCCATGTGTTTTTGTTTTGGTTTTCAGTCCAGCACCTTGTTTCGTGACGCCGCCCCTGATTGTCCCCACCTGTGTCTTGTGATACCATGTTAGCCCTCGTGTATTTAAGCCCTGTGTTTGCCTTGGTCTGTGTTGGTCTTTGTTGTTTACTGCCTTGTTTGTACTGTTTAGATGGTGTTTAGATGTTTGGATCTTATTTGTTGTTCTTTGTTCTGGTTGTACTGTTTGTATGTTTGATCCTGTTTTCATTTTGTCATGTCTGTCCCTCCTTTGCTCCGTGTTGGCTGTTTGACCCTGGACCGTTGTGACTCTGACCCTGGATTTGTCCCTAATAAAAGTCGCTTATCTCAGCGTATGCGTCCGCCTCCTCGCTCCACGCCACAGCTAGATAACGCACACATGGACAGCTCCAATTGCACACGTTGACAGATGTTACTATTGCTAACATCTATTCTGCAGGTCCCTAGTGGCCATTCCACCAGTGGAATATGTTCCATTCATATAATCAGGTAAAACTCTTCTCCTTGTAACTCTCATCAGACTAATAAAGACACTGTTGGCCCTCTGTATTTGAAAATCCTACCAGTAAACAGCATTTCAACACAATAAAAAGGCCTTTATAAATGTTCACTTTAACAAATTCTTCTCACCTACAACCAAAAATCCAATGCTTTCAGTTGTGTAATTCACTAAATGGCTTCAGTAAAAAAAGAGGTTAAAGGGGTCAAAGTCAAAGTCTCGAAGTCACAATCTAAGTATAATCTTTGACCCTCTTGTTCTTTGTCAGTACATGAATTACATTATGTCCTAAATACGCTTCAATCGGAGAGACCTAAGCCAAGACAAAGAAGACCGAATTAAAAAGAACCAGAGACAACTGTGCAATCTTGAACACTGTCGTCTATTTTAGTGCAGATCTGTGCAATTACAGTCTTATTTAATGTGTCTGTAGGCAGCAATACAGCCAACGAAATTTCCTTAGAGAAAGACAGTAAAAGGCGAAAAGGCAAAAATAGTCAATTACACAAGCTAAATGTCAGAGATGATGATTTTAAACAATTCTAATTCATAACAATTGCCTAATTGTTACTACCTTTTTATTCAATGCAATAGCAATGCCTAGTTTAAAGAAGCATAAAACATTACACTACACTGGCTGATTTTAGTGTTCCAATCTAATAACTTGTACTTTTTCAAAGCGGGCGTAATTAAAATAACTGCACCTGTAGAGAAAGCCGAAAAACAAATGGGCACAACTCTTCTCTGCATGCCGGATGGAGGGGCGTTCTTGCATGAAGCTTTAGGGGCATCTCACCATTAACACAGACAAGCCATTAGTACTGAGCTAGCGCAGATAATAGCCCACAGGTGCGATGGTAGGGATTGGGTGGGGACAGAAAGAGAAAGCATGAAGGAAGCAAGAAGGAAAGCTATTAAAAGTTAGAGTATGACGACTTTTCACAGTCATAAAGTTGTTTCTTCATTTTATGTCACATTTGTAGCACGAACCAGGGGCGGTCAACTACCATCCAGGAGGGCCAGTATCCCGCAAGGTTTGTTGATTGTCCTGCTCAGTACTTTAACTCGATCAATTATGTACCACACTGTTAAAAATGAAAGTCAGCGGCACTTGAAATGATCAGGTAATTGATCACACAGCTTTTCTGTTTTGTTTTCCCCCAATTCTTCTCCCCAATTTAGAGCTAATTTCTAATTTCACCCACTAGTACGACTCCCCCAGTCACACAAAACCACCACCGCGAGGAGGACGAAAACTAGCACAGACTTCCTCCATTAGGCCACCTGTGCTCTCCTGGCGTCCTGGCCGTGAGTGGCTGTAGTATCACCATAATTCGAATTTGCAATGTCCTACACCTGAAGACACTAGAGTTCAGCCAAGCTAAAACTCTGAGTCAAAAGTTATCCTAACTAACATTTATTTTAGTTCTGCATCTCAGTCAAGTAAATAATGTACAGTGCATGTTATTTTACTCAATTTCCCCTCACTGTAAAAAAAGAGAAGTCTCTTCAACTTGAAATATTATAATAACTGATTACATGGCTTTTCTTGATTTGACTCAACTTGAGGACACCAAGTCAAACTTCTTAGTTGAGTCAAAAACTCTCCCAGCTGCTGTTTCTAGGTCTGCATCTTAGGTAGATAAACATAAACGATATGCTTTTACCCCGTTTCCTCACCAGCTGGCACTCCTTCTATCATACAGGCCCATCTGGCATATTTTACTCTTGAGTGTCTGGATATGGACAGCTATAGGGATTCAAACTCACAAACTCCTGATGTCAGGACAAATTATTAGGCAGTTCCACTACATGAAACTATACCATGCTTTAAAGTTAAAACTAAAAATATTTTCTTCAGTGTATTAAACTTAATCACACATGTTCTGGAGTGGTGCAGTGGGCTAAGCTGTCACTCGTACAGGAGGTTGTAAATTTGAATCCCAACAAGATCTATATGTGTGTACACAAGAGGAAAAGCAGGATTGTGTGATGGACAGAGTCCTGGCTAGTAAGGGAAGCTGAATATAGAAAACAGGGTCACTTTATTTACTTAAATGACATAACTTACCTGACTGAACTCGACTAAGAGGTTTGAGTTGTGTGAACTCGTGTGTCCTCAAGTTGAGTCAACTTAAGAAAAGCAGTAGCTGCACCTCTTTCCATCAGACAATCCCACCATGCATTTTCATCTCTTCTATGGCTATGGCATCCCTGAGGGTCACACTCACAACCTTCTGATGGGGGAGCATGCTTAGTCTATTCCACCACTCACAAGTTCCTGAAATTAGTCAGGTTTCTGTGTTCTTAAATGTTCAATAGACTGTTAAAACTGTTTGAACTTTAAAAAGTACTGTAGTAACATGTGGAGCGATGGTCTAAGATTCACGCCAACAGTAGGAGAGTGTGAAACTATAAGTCTGAACCCCAGCAATACCTCAGCTGTCCATAGCTGGAAGCCCAAAATGAGTTAACGTCTAGTGGAACTGTTTGATAGAAAGATTCACAGCTAGTGGGGATCCGGAGTAGAAAACAAATTCTATACGGTTTACTTATAATGATAATTAAGAGAACTTGAAAAAGAAGTTTGAGTTGGGTGAACTCAACTTCTGGTGTCAAAGTTGAGTTAAATCAAGAAACGGTGTGTAACCAGCTACCTTATCATTTTCAGTTGAGCTGACTTCTCATTTTTTTGCATTGTAGGTTTGGTAGTTTGCTCCAGCAGAAAAATCTGCAAACTCTGCTGGCTTCCTGCACTCAAGAACCACAGGTTCCCCATGCATGCAAAAGTCTGACATATTTGCTCATGCTTAATAAGTGTATTTCCTGATGATTTAGTCATGAGTTTATGATGAATATTTTTTGCAAAAGGCTTTGTAAAAGATGTACTGCCTTACTGTCATACTGTAAAGTTTTGATATCCTATGATGAAACAACAAGCCTTTTCTGATCCAAACTGTGCTCACAGCGTATTCAATCAAAAAGGAAGCCTTGTGAATCTTTTATATAGTGATAGTAAAGACTGTAGTTCCCAGAAAGCTCAGATGCCACACAATGACATTATGGCCAACATCTTCTGGCAACAGATGTAAAGCTTAACATTAGAAAGTTCACATCTGCACATCACATTTATAAACAGTGGTTCTTTAAAAAACAACCAATGAAATGTTCTTTAGAGAAATAAATGAGCTTCTTCCGGGGAACTGCTCCTTTTGGTGGCTTTATTTTAGGAACATAGTGTTACAATTGGGAAATGAATAATGACCCGAACTACACAATAACATATGACACACAGTCCAAATGATTAACATCCATATTTCCATTCTAACCTAATTAAACAGAACTAGGCACCAAGCTTTAGCCAAAATAGACCATATGACGCTCCGTAGTCCTTCTGACGTTATCGGAGAAAAATGAAGCAGTGAAGTATTGCATTGCACTGGCATTGCCGAATGTGATTCTTAACCAAGGTTTCTTGTTAATGATAAACAGTAGCGTCAGAATAAACCAAGAGAAGCCAAGCTAGCTCACGCCTCTGACAGAGACAAAGCACTTCTATTACCACCAAGCTCTACTTTAAATGGAGAAATCCTCCACCGCTCCGCTCCAAATCTTACCTCAAACACACATATATAGACACACCAGACAAACACACACACCCACCCACACCCGAACCAGGGGGTTGAAAGAGTACCGAAAAGTACTATAGTGATAATTTACTTGAGTACAAGTAAAAGTAGAAGTGAAAGTATTGGTAAGTTTGAGTAAATAAGTAGTTTATTGTAAAAGCTATTTTTTGTATATCTTCAATCCTAGTCTGAAAATATTTCTGAATTTACTTGGCTGTATAAGTGGAAACAATCTGTACAAACAAAAATAACACCAAGCATGATATTACACACAAAACATCAGCCCGAGGCTGATCACAATATACTCTGCTAGTGCTCTCACATAAAGACAAAACACACAAAAGGCAGAGAGAGAGAGGGAGAGAGAGAGAGAGAGAGAGAGGCTGAGTTCTGTGATGAACTGAGAAAACGGAAGACTCTGAAGATCTAGTATCATCTGTAAGATGAGACTGAGGAGTAAATACATCTTTACTGATGTATTTTGAAGTGACACTTAAAAGGTGGCAACTTTAATGTTTTTTTTTTCCCCGTCAGAACCGATGATCATCTAAACATTAGAATATTTCAGAAAACCCTGCTGTCTCATGCAAAGTAATATCTGTTTTGTCTATGTATAACGAGCGCATGACAAAAGAGCTTAATACCATAATCACTAGGCAATTTAGGCAATTAAATCTAAACTTATACTTATTGTCCAGAATTTATGGTGAACCTACATTACTCGAGATTTCTCGTCTCTCAGCTTCATACACTTCAAAACTGCATCAAAACCATATTTTATAGAGGTTTGGGTTAAAACCTAGATAAGAGACACTTGCAATAAAACCTATGTTCAATAAACCGCTGTCATTTTATTCCGAAACAACAAAGTATTACGAAAATAGTAAAATAAAACCTTACGTTTTCGGCTAGATTTAGCTAAGAGTCAACTAAAAGCTGCTTCCTCGGAGAGGTGGTGGAGATTTCATCAGGTTTCATGAGGTGTGACTGACAGCTGCTGTTAACGTCATTTTCTTTAGTTCATATTATTAGACAGGCTGAAGCCCAGGCGCTAGAATTCAAGTCAACCCTATCACTATTCACATTTATGATTCGTTTGCTTTTGAGTTAATAGGCCACTGTTTTTCATTTATTTCAGTGAGTTATTTTGTTTGGCAAGTTCATTGCTGTTATTTTTATCATGGAACCGGGTTGAGCTCAGTCATGAGGCCTAAAGAGTCGACGGGTTGTCACGCATCCAGAAAACTCCCGAACAAAAACGGACTTCATTTCCTAGAGTCCATCGGGGGGATCATGTGACTCTGCAGGCACAATCAGAGTCGGACTCCGACACGAACTCCATTACCCAGGATTCTATGGGAACTCACATGAACTCTGACTCATGTCTGCGCTCCTATCAGCTCTCGCAATCCCTGGAATTCTAACTGGGTGCACCTGATTAGATTGTCCTATGGCGAATAGATTCAGTATATAAGCCCGGGCTTAACTTAGGTTAGTTGCGAGGTATTGTTTTCTTGAGAACTACTGAGCGTAATATTCTGACTGCCTTTAATTCGTGTTTCTGACCCCTGCTCTGTTTACCTGTTGACGACTTTGTGCTTGCTCCCTTTTTGTACCTTTTCCTGTCTCTTTTGATCTGTGTTTTTGACTTTCGGCCCGTTCCTCGTTTACGGTTTTGTCTTGCCCTTTCTACTTCTGGAGATTAAACATCCCTTGTCTGTTCATCTGCTAGCACCTGGATTCTGTTGACTTGTCACACGGGTAGAGCGCGGTGTAATCAGCACCACTGTTCCCCTTCTTCAGCACTGTCAGTACTACAATAGCTGCTTTGAGGCTCTCAGCATTTTTTGGTTGTCCCACATTACACTGTTCCCATTATATTTGAAATGGCTACATAGAAAGCATGAAAAAAGATGAAGCTTCTGAAAACTAAATAGAAAACTGAATCCTAACATTAAATTATTCAGCCAGCTGAATAATTCTGCATTAAATTACCATCAAAATTCACAAAACCCAGAGCTTCCTCAGTAACAGCCATCCTATTTGAATTGAACTCATAGCTCAGAAGATTCCAAGTTAGACTCCTGGCTGGCTCGCCAGTTGTTGACTTGTGTAGTCACTGTGGAAGTTTAACTGAGAATAAACTAGATGGAGTTGTGCACTTTGGAGATAAAGGTTAAGTGTATTAGATGTTTTCCTATGAGGATGTTAACGGAGCCTCAAGTGTATGTACCCATAATAGAGAGGCATAGGAAAAGTCTAGAACATCTAAGATGACCTAAGACAGTATGACTATTTTGACAAAGTTATAGAATTAATCTCTTTCCAACATTAGCTAATTCTGGTCACAGACAAACTTCATCCTTTGCAATCTAAAACATTTTTGCTGAAGGCTTAATTAGAAGGAGAAGAAAAGTACAATACTTTGAAAGTACCACTCACAGAGCAATGCAACTGTAGTCTTGTTGGGTGGCATTTGGTATGTGGAAAGAGTCGACTTTAAAGTCTAATGCTAACATTAACTGTATGGTAACTACCAAATTAACATTAACTGCTTGTAAGTTTTGTTGTTTATTTGTTTAAACCAGTTTAACTTTATTCTAAACTCGGACAAGAACCTCCAGGCTTTGTCCTTTCAGTCTGGGCCATTTGAAATCATCTGGGGAAATTAAATATATTTTATCCTGAACAAATCATCTTCTGTAATAGTTTAAAAAATACAGTACAGGACCACCTCTAGTGGTCTAGCTTGAATAGGGCTTTAGGTAAAATTCCTGCACAAACAGAAAAATACCTTGTTTAGCTTTGAGACACTGTCGTGATGTCAGTCTGCATCACTTGTTAGTCCAGTCCTCTAACCCTTCCTCTAAAACAAGAGAGGTGAAAACATCACCTTTGACACTGGTTAGACAGTTGCCTAAAGGTAGCCTTTCTGCCCATTCAATTATGTTAGGGTGGAAAAATGGGTCAGGTTCCTAGAGGGACATAACGCAGCACATTTTTGGTGTTACACACCTGAGTCAACGGCATCCCTCCAGGTAATTATTAAACCCTTCATTATTAGTATTAGAACATACAACTCTGCAGTGCTGTTGCCTCCAGTCCTGATTTTGACGACCTTGATCTATAGGGAGATTTACACTATATAGGGAGTGCACTTTTGGGTACTTTTACAGTCATAATGGTTCATTTTGAATTTACACCTAACTACACCTGCTTGGCCAATAAGCAAAACATAATGGTACAAACAGAAGGTCAAGCAATTAAACATCACAATGTATTATACACTGTAATGTCGTCCATCACTGATGACCACCCCAAGCTCATATGGCTCTTTGTTTCCTTTTTTCAGTACTTGTCTGGATTGCTTCATTGCTGTATTTCTTATATTACTTCGCCATCTTCTTCCAATTTTTACTACTATGGACTTACACAAATATTGTGTCCAGCATTGGATATCACTACAGGAACAAAGACAAATGAATGCAGCCATAATAATAGGTGGCAAACTATGTGGATTTGAGTAAACAGTACCTTGAGGGATGGAAGCAGACAGCAATAAATTAACATGAACTCTGGACTGAAGGCTGAGCAATCTGTAACATATTCCATTCAAACTTGCTGAGTAGAGATATTTGTCAGATAATTATAAGGACTGTGGATCTATGCGTCTGGTACGTAATAGTTGTATATTCATAGATATATAGAGAAGGGCTTCCCTATCAATTTCAAAAATAACAGAGGCAGAACCAGCTCTGTGGTGTAATACCGTAGGAGAACAAAGGATGCACAATGATATCAGGATCATGTTGGCGTTGGCAGATAACTGCTATACAAATGAGTTCCATCAAAGAATATTTAGATTTGATCAATATTGCTGACATTTAATGCTGTATTTATTGCACTTTGGAAGACCAGAACGTTTAGGCAATGACTGGCTACTGGGCTAAATTATCTGAATTTTATTAATTTTACTGCAAAAGACTACCAGGACAGCCATTGGTAGGCTATGTTAATTTGTTGTTCCATTGGAGCAGTTCTGCAGTGTTGTAATGGGGGAAAAGGATCGTTTGCCCTGGTGGATTTATCATGGTATCGGTTAAGGTCACAACCTTTCTGTTTTCGAGCTAAACACGTGACGCTGAAACTGACTTCCTATAAGATCGTTATCTGCTACACCTTTTCAGACGGAAAGGAAAATTTGAATAAGAACTAACTTCAGCTTCACCTTCTCAGTGGACATTTCAAACTTTGTGTAACTGTGGCTTTAAGTGGTTTGGTTCTGGGTTTAAGTTTGCAGTAATGGAGTGATGTTGAATGGTAGCGCAGACAGACGCACGCTGGTATTGACAGTTTCTGGATGCCGCAGGTCGTTCAGTGTGTGGTTACGTTAGGCATTGGTTCTGCTAACTGTTATCCAAGTTATGCACCTGTTGTCTGTTTATGAAATCTTTTGTAATTTGTGTAAATTTGTTATATTGATTTTATGAATTTTAACTAGACCCAGAGGGCCCAAGCCTACCTGTTGGCCCAGGACCCAGGAGCAGGTTAAAGCAGCCCTGAAGACTACAGAAATGAATGACATATTTAGTCTGTAGTGCTAACCCAGGTAGATGTAGTCTCAGTTTCTCGATTTCCAAAGACATTTTATGTAGTGCCATCAGTATCGGCACATATGTACATGAAAAATACTGAATACAATTCCCATTTTGGTGCAACTCTAATAAGAACCACTTTTGGTTCCGTAAAAAATCAAAAATCAAACCACTGCAGGGAACCAAAGCCTCTGTGGCACCTCTATTTTTGAGAGCATACCTAGTGCATATGTGGATGAGAAGACCAACCCTTTGGTAAACATGAAAATTGTTATGCAGAAAATTGAACAAAATGGAAAAGGAATGACTTGTACTTCCTGGTCACTTTGGCTGGAAATTAAGTAAATGAAAGGTGGTCTCTGACTTTTAAACAGAACTGCATGTCTGCTTGTACCAACTAAGAGTTTTAGGATTTGCTGACCTTCAAAGGGCATTCAGGGTGGAGAATGATGTGCTTTTTGGCTCTTTGGCTGTGGCCCATCAGGTTCTATTAGAGGACACAAGTCATTGTAGTGTGTGTACTTGTTTGTGTGTGAGCATTAGAGAGTGTGTGTGTGTGTGTGTGTGTGTGTGTGTGTGTGTCCGTGTCCAAAGGGAGCTGACTCTCTGGCTTTTAATCATTAAATGCGTGTAGGGGCATAATGCCCTTGGGGGCAATCTGAGAGAACCGTGCTAAATACAACTCATTCTTTACATACTCACACATACACAAAGAGGCAAAAAGAGTAAAAGCCTAGCCACGGTAGTTTTTCCATGTCAGCAAAATCTTGTGTGAATTAATATCTGTGGAATTTGTGTTTGACATCTTTGTATATATTTTTGCCCAGCTGTTATTACCATTCTTTTTCTCTATATCTAAAAACCTGTTTTTAAATAGCCACTTTAGAAGATGTTTTTTAAGAAAGTCCTATTTAATGTCTCATATATCCTATCCAAGCGCTCTATGTAAAATTTAAAGGCATCCATAAAAAAATCCTGTTTTAATTAAGTTGAGCCGGTTGTGATAGTTGCAGATGAGTTTTAAGTGAGTTGCAGGACACTTCACATTATGCCACTCAAGAGCAATTTAGTGTCATGTAGAGTTCAAGCACATGACATCACATTAAAGTTTCATCTTGTAAAGCCACCATGGGAATGCCGATGGCTCTGCTGCACAAGCTTCATTGAGCGGAGAACACAAGTGCTGAATGTTTTTGCTACAACTCGTGGCAAACTTTTGACGGTCTAAGTAAAACTAGTCGACACTGGCTCATTAAGATGTGAAACATTTTTATTGGTTTTCAGTTTGTTTGGTATTTGCATAAACTAATGAATTGTTGCGTTTCACTTCATCAGTGTAATTGTTTTGGATCCAATGGTATTCAATGGTAATGAGAGCGCAGTATCTGCCAGAGTATTCTACAACAGTAAAAAAGCCCGTCCCCGATAGACCCCTATAGAAATCACCTTGGAGGACTATGCTAATACACATACATTGTTACCTGGAAAAGTTTTTGTGTTGGTATCATTTTCCATCATAAGACCTGCTGGCACATATGCATGCTGTCCATCTTTAAAAACGTTACTCTACATGGTGGAGATGTGTAAATGGTGCCTTGTTTAGATTTTGCAATGGTGATTAGTTTCTGTAATGGTGTCTAGTTTAGATTCTGCTGATTTCATAGATATGCAACACAGTCACAAACGGGCCCCAAAGTGAGCTTAAAGATAAAGGCAACAAAATTCACCCCGGAATGGCTCTAGATTCTAAGAGATAACATTTCTTCCCCAATGGCCAACAATAAACACATAAAAGAGAGGCAGCATCATACGTAGTTAATGACAGGCTGTATTAGACGGTATAGCTTCACTTTATTAATCCTTATTATTGTGTTTGTTACTCTTTATTGCAGGCAAGTGAGTTAGATTACTAACTGCAGCAAAACAGTGGACCTTATTCATCTTCATCCAGCTTATTTCACAGGGCGATGTGAACTACAAATTTGGCCCTGTGGCTTAAGAGAGATAGAGAAAGGGAAGCAATCATCACTGGCATTTCAAAGCACACTTGCTTTGAAAGCAGAGAACAATGCTGTGTTGTCTCTCAGCTGCTATCAGGCAGCGCAACGCTGCTTTCAGTTCAACCAAGCATATTTTCATAAACAAGACTACTTTCTGCACATTAACACTGATTGATTCATGATTGGTCCATAATGCTTTCTCTAAAATGTTCCATTTGTCAGAAAATGAATCTGGTGTAGCATAGCTACTTTCCCTATTGTTATTGTCAAACTACTGTAATGTATAACACTGTAATGGGAAGAGTATGCAACAGTGAAGTTTCCAATTCAACTTCCAGATTTACTCCATTAAGCCAAGATTGAGCAAAATAATGTTTTATTTCAAGCAGCAGCACACACTGATATAATGTGATAAACTACTCAGCATTAACAGATTATTGCAGATATTCAGTGCAGGAACAGAACATGGCATGCCTCATTTTTCAAAAACTTTAAGCAAACAGGCATGAACAACACTTTTCATCATAGAATGTTTGAATATTTTCAATGATGCTTTGAGACGAAGCTGAAATTAATGGTATAATAAATGTGTGATTTGTTGGGCTGTAGAGCAACAGTGTGGGATAATTAACAGTAACATCAAAACAAGCAGTGCTCAATAATAACAGTTCCAGTGAAATCAACGTCTGGCTTAAAAACAACAAAGATCAGGCAGATTTCAGCAATTCAGACAAAAATGTGAAAAAGTGAAAATTGGCATTTTAGATCAATGTATGGATCAAAGGTTCGCACATAGCACCGGGTTATACATCAGGCTATGCAGAACTGCAACTGAATAACATAAAAAAGAGCAGACAAAAAGAAATTCTCAAGCGTTCACGAACTAGCGGATCATTTAAGGCCTTTTCGTTCATCTCATACCACTGAAACATCCTGGATCCGTTTTCGAAACCTTTATTTTTCCAGCTTTAAATCCCAAATATTTTGGGACAGTTCCAAAACTAAGACATTAGCCTGCCAAGACTGTACTGAGAGGAGCGTTGCCATGGTGACAGCACCAAAGGTGCTGATGATAAATGCCTATTGTGAGTATGGCGCCGGGTGCCCTCCAACAGAGTTGACAGTGCCAACCTGTGCCAATCGCGCCTCCCTGAACGGCAATTTTTCCAATTGAGAGATGCACATAAGCAGATGGGGAATGCTCAGATTAGGCACAGAGGGGAGGCATACACACATAGGCTCACACATCCCCTCACACACACACATTTACAAACACCTTTATTCAGATGCATAAACTTACATAAATACTCTCAGTCCCATTTTGTCCATCATTCAAACACATTTGTGCATGCAAACATACTCTGACGGACAAGCGTTAGGAATAAGCTCTACTGTAGTAAGTGAAAGTGAATGAATGACCAAGTGAGTGCTCTGTGCCCTTGACATACAGTCCATCAAGAAAGAGGTCACAGCGAACATAACAGATGTTGCTTCAAAAGCAGGAGCACAGCTAGCAGAGATCATAGTAAAGACTGGTGAATGCTCTGTAGGGAGAAATATCAGAAGCTTTCAGAAAAGTCTGTATTCAAGTCTTAGTTGGTATTGCACTAGTACATTATCACTCTAATAAATGTGTCACCATAATTCCAGTTTTGATTAATATGAGGTTCACTATTAAGTCGCAAAGCGTGAACTTGATGCACACAAGGTTCGCATTTAGCATTAGCTTTGATGTTTGTGCTGCTTTAATGCATTTCCTTTCTAGTTACTAGTACAAATAACCTGGAAAACATGCAGAACATGATAAAAAAGATTCACACGGCAGGATCAAGCTACCAGCTTGTTGAGTATCAACTAGCGCAAAAGAGAAAAAATATGCTATGCTGCCAAAAAATTAAGCAAGCATGGTTTTCAGTTTATCGTATTAAAGGGGAACTCCAACGATTTTGCAGAATTACTCAGTCATTCAATGCATTAAATGCAGACAAAATAATTCAGAGTGGTTTGGGGTAAAATCTGCCTTTCTAGAGGAACTTACTCTTTGTTCACCATGATATTACTAGGAACCAGACACTACGAAGCATTCACAGCTCTAAAAGCTACATTCTGTTAAGTTATTACACAAAATGGTTATGAATGTGTTGCTTGACACCTCAGACATGGTTTTGCGATAGTTTGATTATAAAGTTTTGCCATAAAACTATTTTCACGTTATCAGTATGACCTATAAAGTCCTCCTTTTACACCTCCACTTGAGTAAAAGTACAAAAGTATTTGCGTTCAAATGTACTTAAGTATGGAAAGTAAAAGTACTAAAAGATCAAGTATGGCTTTATTGTCCTATTACCATTTTTGTAACAAGATGCCAATCGCAACTGCATTTTTATGTACATATTTCTATATTGTGGTCTCAAAGTTCGGTTAGTTCCATCATTTATGTTGAATAGACACTGATGGTGAACCGTATGCTTGCACTGGGTAGGTACGTCCAACAGTGGCTACATTCTGTCAACTTTTTATTTAAATAAAATCAAATATTCAGATTTAACCTACACTTCTTGTATTAGCCAGCGTTTCTATACTAGCGCAAGTTTTATTATCTCGGTGCTCATGCAGCTGAACATTTCTCCATCAACTCTACCTTGCAATGATGCACATTTACTGGCGCGTCATAGCAGCAAGCACATGGGGACATTACCAACCTTTCCTTACATCCATTACAAGGAAAATATCTAGTTTTGAATACAGCTACATCATAACACGCTCACAGGAATCTGAGGAATGTGGGGGCGATATACAGTACCATTAAATGTGATATATATGAGGGGAACATTAACTCCATGGCAGAAAGAGAACGGGAACATTAACTGCAACACATGGGCAGATATTAGTGGTGTAGTTTGTCAGCAGATTCAGGCCACATGGGAACACATTATCTGCAGAGGGCGAGGGGGAACATTAACAGCATAGCGCCGGGGGAACTTTAACAGTGAAGCGCAAAAGGCGGCATTAGCAGAGTAGAGCACAATGGGAGCACATTATTGCCATATTGGCTCTCAATGGAGATGGACCTGGCCATGATAAAGGTCATAAACACACACACATGCTTGCATCTATACACAAATATGGAAAATACAGCCATCAGGCTCGGTCACTGATTCGTTAAGCACACCTCTACAGGGACACTCCGCTAATTCTGTGTGTGTTTGTGAGTGTGTGTGACCATGTGTTAAGATCAGAGAAGCAGTGAGAGGGAGAATTCTCCTCCTCTTGATAGATGAATGAGGTCAGTAGGACCCTGCTGAATGTGTCACTGTGTTTGAGAGAGCTACTGAAAAATGACAAGGCAGACAATGCTCTTCTTCCAGTCCCCCCACTTAAACATTATCTGAACAAGTGTGTTAAAAATCCAAAGCTCTAGGTCATTTGGGCAATGCTGAGTTCTGAGCAATGCCAGAGTAATGTAATTGTACGAGTTAGGAGAATTGATGGTGAGCCAGTAGTGTTTTGAGACATTTACTGTGAGCTTATTATATTATTATAAACTCAAGCATGCCCTGACAAACTATAAATATTCCTTCCAAACGTATATCTGTAGTAATTCGGCGGTTAAACCAGCCTTTATTTGCTGATAATGACTGAACCTCGTAAAGTAGGCAAGTAGATAGAGCTTAGATGAAGCCAAAGTTAGCTTGTTATACTCCTTTCTTGTTCCAGTGAAATTCAGATGTCAGCAGTTTGGGCACTATCGTACAACTGCTGCTCGGTTTTAGGCCAAAATGAAATTTAAATAAGAAGCTAATCAGCCTAGAGAAAATGTTTTACAGCTGTGTTAAAACATAATGATGCCCTTTAATTGAATTGTTAGTCTGTATATTATACAATGTTCAAGAAATGTTTTAACGTGTTCATTTTAGGTTGGTGTTCTTCAGCATTTATTCACTGGGTTTATTTTAAGTGACCCTTATTAGTCCCACAACGGGGAAATTTCACCTCCGCATTTAACCCATCTGTGAAGTGAAACACCACATACACACTAGTGAGCACACACACACTAGGGGGCAGTGAGCACACTTACCTGGAGCGGTGGGCAGCCCAATCCGCAGCGCCCGGGGAGCAGTTGGGGGTTAGGTGTCTTGCTCAAGGACACCTCAGTCATGTGCTGTCGGCTCTGGGGATCGAACCGGCGACCTTCCGGTCACAAGGCTGGATCCCTAACCTCCAGCCTATGACTGCCCCTATTTTGCTAAGGACTCTTACTGTAGCTACAGCCAACAACAGATGGAAAATAAAGCCGTGTCTCTTAATAGTGGTGAACGTCACAATATTATCTCTGTTTTCCTGTGCTTAAACAGAATAAGTATCTGAAGAGTAAAGACTAGCACCTTGAAAAAAAAGAATGGTAGTGGCTTATAGTTGTATTGTTAGTACTGGAAACTGAGTGTATCTCCAGAAATGCAGGCTAATGTTTTTTTTTAATATCAGACCTTCATCCGAGTGCACAAACGCTTACATGAGCATATATGTGATGCTTTTAACCTCATTTAAACATTGCTCGTCTTAGGTGCACACTGTGCTCATTATTTTGTTGTAGTCCTCTGAGGAGGACTTGGGGAGTGCATTTTGTCTTGGTTCTGTTCAGTTTGACTTACTGTTTCTGTCTTCTTGGATTGTGGTTTAATCTGTCAGGTTCGTCTTTTCTGTTTACAACCCTGCCTGTTTTCTGACTGACTCTCATTTTTGTTCCAAGAGTCCTCCTTTATGTGTTGTAAATAAATACTGACAAGTTCTCCTTTTTTAACCCTGCATTCTTCTCCTGGACACTAGCCATTCCTGACACAGACAAACACTAAGTCAGTGCAATCTGCGAAAAAGTTGCATTAAATAAATTCTACTGTACCTTTCTGTCTGGCCAGTTGTATTTGGCAAATACAGCATCATAAGTGTCCACTGCTCCGTCCGTCACCAGCATAATGGCTTGACTGCACACGCTACCTCGACCTGTTTGATTAAACTGACCACACACAAAAGCACATGTGAGAATCATTCCATACCAAACATTTCTGCACTGTCAGTTACTCACTCAACTCAAAATATCACAATCAGCAAAACATTAGATCAATACAAGACAAAGATGAAAGCACAACAAGATAAAGAATGGTAATAAACTAAATAATGTTGTTTGTAAATATAATAATTTTGCATTTAATACAAGTCTGAGAAGATCAGTGTCACAATTGGCCCGTCCCAGTCATCCATGTGCATTTGTTGTGGTTTCCTCACGGTTCTGCCCCCTTGTTTCTTGACTCCATTCTTGATTATTCCCACCTGTTTTCCACCTATGTCTTGTGAACCCTCGTTATCCTTGTGGGATTTAAGGCCTTTGTTTTCCTTAGTCTAGTGCTGGTCTTTGTACTGTTTGCTGTTTGAAGTGTGTTGTATTCTCGTGCTGTTTGTTTATTCCAACCCCCGTTGCGGTTTTCCTGCGTTTCTTTCATTATGTCTGTCCCTCCTGTTCTCCGTGTTGGTTCTCTGACCCTGGACCATTTCGACCCTGATTATGGATTTGCTCTCAATAAGTCTCACTTGTCTTCGCACATGTGCTCATCACTCCACACCGTTACAGTCAGCTTCACTTTATTTTGGGAATCAAATGAAAAACATCAAATATCATCATCAATCCCATTCATCAACTCATGAAGGGCAGCCATTAACTGCCATGGTAACCCAGTGTTGTTGTATATCCCAATGTACTTCTTTGGAGCATGATCTCCAGTGAGCTTTCATTAATTGCCTCCTCCATTAACTCACATTAAGCAGAGAGGTGTTTGTTTGTCAGTATTGCTAATGGTCATCTAAACAATTCAAATATGCTTACAACAAACAAGCTGATAACACTTCATCAAGTCAACCACAACTGATTTATCCATGTAGGCAGGCTATGTTAATTAAAGGAACAACTGACCTATAATGAAAGCAGAGGGCTAAGTTCATATTCGGATTTAACAGCCACGTTAAAGGCAGACGTGATTAAAGAAAACAGCAGAATAGGTTCTTCATTATAGGCTTACTTGAGTTTTTCTCATGCTGCTTATCTAAATAAATATACATTTGAATTCTGGGCAAGAGCGTACAAGATGCATATCAATATTAGTATCTATAAATAAATACTTTGCATAATTATTTCCCTGCTTAATTTTGGAAAGAATAAAGATCTCTCATAAGACTCTGTGGGGTGTGTATGTATGTGTGTATGCGCATTATAGTTATTTTAGATGCAACTGCAGTACTAAATCTTGGTGATGGGTCTTTCACAGTTCAACACCTTCAGTATCCTACAGCTACAAGCTTAGGACACTAGAGATATTCCCAATGTCAGCAGAGCTGACAAAGCCTTTAGGATATATTTGTATCCACACAGCCATGCATGTGTGGATACAAAAAGATTTTAACTTCCACTGCAAATGTACAACTGTACAGTTGCACAACTGGCTTAACAAAATCATCAAAATAAACATCAATTGTCAATAGCGCATCTGGAATTTAGGTAAAAAATGTAAACATATTTAAAACTGTTTTAATAGTTTTAAGATCACCCTTGATGTATTTAATTTCCAGTCAAAACAGTCATTAAGTTCAAAAACCTATTAAAAGTCAGTGCCATACAACCATGGAAAACCTGGTAGATCCTCAAACCTGACACCATCAGATAAACCGGACTTAAAGTTTTCATCTTTGAGAGGTAGGAAGAAAATCAAGCTTTACTCTTGCTTTAGATCTGAAAATATCCACAGGTGTTTTTGTCCATCCTTTCAGTGTGAAAAATCAACTCTCAACAATGTTCAATAACGCTATGATCATCAAAGAATGTGTAGCTATCAAGAAGCTTTGACTGAGCCAAGAAAATAGACAAAAAAGAAACGTTCAAATCAAAGAAACTGCTTGTGCTTTCAGAACAAGGGACTGACCACTACGAAGCCTAGAACTCAACATCATTGATTGTGTTTGGAATTGTGATGAATGCAGCCAACTTCTAAGACTGAGCTTTGTATGTGTTGAAAAATCCCTGCAGATTTTCCTGAAAAAATGGAAGCCGTAATACAGACAAAGGGTGGACAGACAAAAAAAAAATTGATATTCTATTTAGTTGTTCAGGCTTCTGTGCAATTTTCTGTTTCATATATTTCTCTAACTCTATTACCCTGATGATGCTTGAATGCTTGTTTTGACCATAAATAAAGGGCAAGTAGTTGAAATTAAAAACAATCATGCATAACCTAAAACAGCTTAGCCTTTGCAATGAAATCTCTTTAGTTACTGAATAATATGCCTTAGTATGTAATAAGCCTCTCTCCCATGGAGCCACCATGGGAGAGGTGCTTATGGGGGTCCGGTGCATTGTGGATCGGGTAGCGGCCGAAGGCGGGGGCTTTGGCGTCCTGCGGGGACTCCATTGTCTTGCTGGGTGACTCACGTGGGCAATGACAGTGAGACCTGGAAGGGCGTGTGATCTGAACCCGATGTGGTGTTTTGTTATTGGAGTTCTGTGCTCGCCACAGTCTGTCCATAACAAACACCATGTTCGAACACAAAGGTGTGCATAAGTGCACATGGCATCAGGACACCTTAGGCTGCAGTTCGTTGATCAACTTCGTACTTGTGTCATCGGATTTACGACCGTGTGTTTTGGACACCAGGGTGAAGAGAGGAGCGGAGCTGTCAACCGATCACCACCTAGTGGTGAGTTGGATCAGATGGCGGGGGAAAATACCAGACAGACCATGTATACCCAAACGAGTGGTGAGGGTTCGTTGGGAACGTCTGGCAGAGAAACCTACCAGAAAGATCTTTAACTTCCACATCCTACAAAGCTTCACCGCATACCGAGGGAGGCCAGTGACATCGAGTTCGAGAGGGCCCTGTTCCGTGCCTCCATTGTTGACGCAGCCGATCGGAGCTGTGGCTGCAAAGTCGTAGGTGCCTGTCGTGGTGACAATCCCTGAACCTATTGGTAGACACCTCAGGTAAAGGAAGCCATCAAGCTGAAGAAAGAGTCTTATTGGGCCTGGTTGGCTTGTGGGACTCTGGAGGCAAAAGATGGGTACCAAAGGGCCAAGCGGATCATGGCTTCGGCGGTGGCTGAGGCAAAAACTCTGGTGTGGGAGGAGTTTGGTGAGGCCATGGAGAAAGACTATCGACAGGCACCGAGAAGGTTCTGGCAAACCGTCAGGTGCCTCAGGATAGGAAAGCGGTTCCCGACCAACACTGTATATAGTGGGGCTGGGGGGCTGCTGACTTCGACTGGGGACGTTGTTGGACGGTGGAAGCAATACTTCAAGGATCTTCTCTATCCCACCAAAGATCCTTCCCTAGAGATGGCAGAGTTTGGAGATCTGATTGAGGGTCCGTCCATCACTCGGGCTGAGGTATCCAAGGTGGTTGGAAAACTCATGGTGGCAGAGCACTGGAGGTGGATGAGATCCACCCAGAATTCCTGAGGGCTCTGGATGTTGTAGGGCAGTCCTGGCTGACACACCTCTGCAACATCACGTGGACATCTGGGGCGGTCCCCCTGGAATGGCAGACTGGGGTGGTGGTCCCGCTTTTTAAGAAAGGGGACTGGAGGATGTGTTCCAACTATTGGGGGATCACACTTCTCAGCCTACCCGGTAAGGAGCTTGGTTATTATAGCCGGCAGTAAGTCGGACTGGTTTCCAGTCAGGGTTGGACACCTCCAGGGCTGTCCATTGTCACCGAATCTGTTCACAACTTTTATGAACAGAATTTCTCGGGAACAGCCAAGTGGCGGAGGGCATCCAGTATGGTGGCCTCAGGATTTCACGTCTGCTTTTCACAGATGATGTGGTCTTGTTGGCGCCATTAGGCCAGGACCTCCAGCACTCTCTGAACCAGTTTGCAGCCGAGTGTGAAGCGGCTGGGATGAAAATCAGCACCTCTAAATCTGAGACCATGGTCCTCAGTCAGAAATGGGTGGAATGCTCTGTCCAGGTAGGGAATGAATTCTTGACCCCAAGTGTTTAAATATCTTGGGATTTTGTTCACGAGTGAAGGAAGGATGGAGCGAGAAGTTAACAGGCGGATTCGCGCGGCGTCTGCAGTAATGCGGACCCTAAACCGGTCTGTCATGGTGAAGAGAGAGCTGAGCTAGAAAGTGAAGCTGTCAATTTCCCGGTCAATCTACGTTCCGACTCTCACCTATGGTCACGAGCTTTGGGTAGTGACCGAAAGAACGAGATCGCGGATACAAGCGGCCAAAATGAGCTTTCTCCGCAGGGTCGCCGGGCTCTCCCTTAGAGATAGGGTGAGAAGCTTGGCGATTCGGGAGAGGCTTGGAGTAGGGCCGCTGCTCCTCCACATTGAGAGAAGCCAGCTGAGATGATTCGGGCATCTGGTAAGGAATGGCCTCTGGACGCCTCCCTAGGGAGGTGTTCCAGACATATCCAATGGGGAGGAGACCCCGGGGAAGACCCAGGACATGTTGGAGGGATTATATATCTTGACTATCTTGGGAATGCCTCGGCATCCACCCGGAAGAGTTGGAGGAGGTGGTGGAGGAGAGGGAGGCCTTGGCCTCTTTGCTTAGGCTCCTGCCCCCGCGACCCGGATTCGGATAAGCGGTGGAGGATGGATGGATGGATGGATGGATGTAATAAGCCTGGGATTTTAAGGAGTCAATAGCCAAACTCTTGGTTATGAAAATTACACAAACTGGGTTGTTTTTTGGAGCATTTTTGTGGGTGATAATCTTTAGGTCCACCATCTGAAATGAATGTGGTAAAATAAAATAAAACATTATTAGCCGTATACTTGTTCTTCTTCAATCTTGTTATCAAGTAATCTAAGCAAAGTGCAGTATGTATAATTACAGGACAATATTTTTCTCTGTGGTTTTCAAACTACAATCTTTCTTCTGTGCTCCTACTATATCTTAATAAAAGCAAAAGATGTTGGCAGTACCAATAAACAAACATCCTTAGAACAAAATTGCTTGGCTGCAAGTACATACGTAATTATGGGTTGTATAATTAGTCTGTTTTGTATTATTAAAGGACTACTCCAGCACTTGACTCATTCCTCCTAAGCTTACCTATTATGAATCAAACCTCAGATCCACTTTACTGCAGCTGCTTTCTGCATGTACATGTGGAAAACATAAAGCAGCATTAAATTATCCTTGCGATTCTGTTTTTTGCTGAGAATGCTTTACATCCTTTGAACTGTCCCTGTTTCCTTAAATGCTTTATGCTGAAAGCCTATGTTGCATAATTACTACTGGACTGCAGCAAGTGTGTACAAAGCATGAACAAGGCTAATAAGGCTCTCCACTTTCTGGTTTGCCCTGCCATTTTATCAAAGCACTCATATCATGGCATCATTAAATCAAGAGTGTAGACTTACCTGTTTTTACACAATCAACAGCCTGCAATATGAATTAGAATGTGTATAACAATGGGACTTACAAGAACACTGAACTTCCAGGTAAACCTATCCTGTCTTAGTACGCCTTCAAAACAGCTTCAGTGCACACTGATCTAGACTCTACAAGTCAATAGAACTGTACTGGCAGGAGGGAACACCATTTTCCCCAAAAGATATTCCCTTAATTGACATTTTGATGATGGTTGTGTAGAGCTGTCTAATGCGCTGTCCAGAATATCCCACAGGTGCTCAACTGTGTTGAGATCTGTGGACTGCAAAGGCCACAGCATAAGATTCACTGACCCCTCATGCCCTGTGGTTGTGGGCACTCATCCTTGAAGAGACCACCCCCATCCAAATAGAATAAAATAAAGAATAACTTTGTATTGATGACCCCTCTAGATCCGAGGTGTCAAACTCAACCAGTAAAAGGGCCATATTAAAAAATCTCAACAAATCTGTGGGCCAGAGAAAAAAATAAAAAAAAGTTTTTTTTTTATTTTTAATCAATGTTATATGCTATGACCTGAACTAGCAATTGTTTATTGAAAATACACTTGTAGGCACATGCAGTAGATCTCAAAATATTACATGGCCATTTTAAATATTTGACATTTAAATGTCTTCAGCTGCTTAAACTTGCAGCAGTGCAGTGCACTGTGAAGCAAAAAGTACTTTTGTGGGCTGGATAGGGGATCGTGTTTCGGGCCTTGTTTTTGATACAGGGCTCTAAGGAGACTCAAACCATGCCATTCAAAATGCCCCCACAGCAGAGACAGAGACAAACACCCCCTCACTGCGGTGGTGAAGCATTCAGTCCTGTACTTTTCTCTTGGTGAACACCACATATGTGCTCTCTCACTTGAGGAGAATAGGGTAAAGGATCACTCATCTAATCATATCACCATTTTCTGCTATCCATGTTTTCACACCACTGAATTCTAGAAAGTGCGTTTATCTTTGTACAGGGTTACTGCACAGTTTCTAAAATCAAATTCAATACATTTGAATATTTTTTTCAACAAAGGAGCGATAATACCAATTCCACTGTGCAACAGCCCACACAAAATCACATTGATGTCTATTTTATACAAACTGATTTGCTGTGAAAGCACAGATATAGAGTTTTTTCATTGCATGATCCTGTCATGGTCTTCTCGACATGTTTAACTTTTGGGTGGCAGCTTTGGGTGGTAGACTGTTCTGAATGCGTTTAACTTACAGCAGAAAGTCTCCCTGATGTGTTGGATTTCGTTTTGGTGGCATGTGGCTCACAACAGGCAGCAGAAATTGTCTAGCATAGCCATACACTCAAATTTTATATGTACAAGTTTAGACAAAAGGCAATAATTTAAAAAACAGTATAAAGATGGGTACTGCAGAAAGTACTTCTAAAGTAATTCCAAACCGTAGACATTTAGACCGCTTTGTTGCCTTCTGACCATACCTGATAAAACATGCTTGCATATCTTTAAATTGAATATATTAAACAATTAAAATAATACATTTTCATGTTTTTTTATGGCTTTAACTTTTTAAATCTACTTTAAGCCTTCATAAGACTTTTAAATCCACAGGAATCCTATTGTAATGAGGGGTTTATGCACTGCAGTCCTACTCTAATATCCCTCTCTGTGTAGTTGTGGCGGACTGTTCTTGCTGACAGAAACGTATCCTGTATCTCAGCCACCTGAGAAACAGTTGCTGTTCTCATTTATTCAGGTTTTTTATCAATTCTCCATCACTGTTGGTGCTTTTTGTAGATTTACAGCCACTGACTGTAACGGTACTAACAATTTGTCAGTGATCCTCTGTCCAAAGAACAACCGTTGCCCAGATATTATCTGGGTGACAGACCACTCTCAGCACAGCGGTGACACTGACATGGTAGTGTGTGTTACACTGGTACATGCATATCACTGTCACTGCTGGGCGGAGCAACCAAAAATATTCAGTCAACAGAAACTGACCACTGATGAAGCACTAGAGGATAACTAACAGAACCAGTGCACGGAAAAATACGAGCAGTAGTCTCTAACTGTACACCTACAAAGAAGATCTGATTGCTGGCAGTCATATGGAGGTCCCTTTCCACTGATGGATGGGGTAGAGGACAGCTGATAAATTGTGCAGCAAAAGATGGGCTGCAGACAGTAACTGTACATCTAGAACATG